>NW_007248616.1:178262-231367 GCF_000164805.1 Carlito syrichta
GGGGAGGGAGGGGCACACCTCATCAACAAGGGTACCTGCATAATCAACGTTTGTATACATCACCCTGAATTGTACCCTACATCTTTATTTAAAAAAAAATACACACACACACACACACACACACACACACACACACACACACACACACACATATATTTTTTTAAATAAAGATGCAGGGTACAATTCAGGGTGATGTATATATATATAGGAGGAAAGCATTTTTCGATGGAGTAAAATGGAAAGGAAGACAAAGAAATGAATAAACAGAAGGTAGATAAATGATCGATGTAAATGTTTTTGAAAACAATTAGAAAAGAGGTAATCCTGTTTGAGAAGTTCATATGCTACACGTTCACATTAAATCTATAAGGTAAGTTGGGTAGAGATAGGTAGAGAACCTTGGTTAATAAAAATGGAAATCTTTACTTCTTTGGTATAAATTTAAGGGTTATAAATACAGTTTTGTGACGTGGATATATTGGATAGTGATGAAGTCTGGGCTTTTAATGTAACCGCTACCCCCAAAATGTACATTGTACCCATTAAATAATGAAGAATCACTGAAAGTAATTGAACAGACTAGAGATGTGATAAATACACTTAGAAATAGAAATGGCCTCTCAAGCCAGGCAAAGTGGGGACCAAAGAGAGGCCCAAATGTTACCTCTACAATACAATAACCATTTATATATCTGATTCTGAATTGTACCCCACATCTTTAAAGTAAAAAAAAAAAAAAAGCAATAGGAATGGGTTTATTAGATTCAAGGTATAGAGAAATAAATTAGTAGAATAACACACAAGCCAAGGTGACATATAATAAAAGTTATCTATATGTGGCAGCAGTGAGAATGATAACTCTTGTATCCATCTTGGAGCTAGACGATTGAGGAAAGATGAGTGTACGTGGTTGTTGCAGACACTGTAGTGCTCAACCACATCCAATTTTCATGGCCAGTAATGTATTATCCACATCCGTCAGCTACTGTAAGTGTTATCTCTAAAGGTTCAAATCTGCCTTAAGTCTCAGGAGGCTTGCCTTCCATTGAATGGGAGCAAACTTGCATGGAAAGTTACCCATCTCACTCCCGGAGGTGCCTATAGTCAGTTACTAATTATTAATAGGGCACAAAAGGTCAACTCCTGTGCTCAAAGAAAAACAATTTGGTTTATGTTACAAAGCTATGGTCCCTCCTCTCCTTTACCTAAGATTACATTCTTGCTACATTCCTCTCCTTTCTCTATTCTGCTTCATTCATGTATAAAGACTTCCTGAAAAGCTCTTCCTCAATGCCCATTTTGACATTTAGAAACAATACTTGGGGGGGATCCCTTACTGGATCTTGTAAGGGAGGTTAGAAATACAGAGAAGTGGTTGGGGAAGGGATCTCAAGAAAAAGACTATCAAAAAAAAATTAGTCAGTCCATGGACCACAATTTGAAAACGTCAAGATGAAAAGGAATCCATACAGATGAATCAGAAGAATCAGTCTCCAAAGGGAATGGGATTTTCAGAAAGGAACAGTATGATATGTTTTAAAGAGTCGAAAAGGATAAAAACTGAAGAAGGATAAATGTTTTGGACAATGAAGAGGGTGTTGAGGGAGTCAGTAGAGTACCTTCTGTGGGTTTGTGAGAAAGAAACCAAGGCTGCAAGGGACTGCATGCATTATCTAGATGTAAGGCAACCATCGTTAGTGATCGCTTTTGCCAGGAATTTACTAGGATGCACAGATCAGAAAACACTCCTTTCTTTCTTTACCATTCCCAGGACAGGAGAATTTGAAGTTAAGCAACATATGGGCTGTGTATAGAAGTATTGGAAAGCTCATACCGATTCATTTTCTGGGACTTCAGAGAAAAGCTTTCAGAAAGTTTTTGCTTCTAAGGGTTTGCCTTTCTGTTTTATTTTTACCATCCTGATTCCCATAGTCTACTCTTAATTTCCTCTTGTTTTTTTGGCGGAACAGAACTGTCTTAGTTCAGGCTGCTGGAACAAAATATCAAAGGTTACAAGCAACATTTCAGAAGGATAGGAAGTTTCAGATCAAAAGCACTGAATCAAAGCATGTCGAGGCTGCAGTGGCCAGGTGTGGCCACTGTACTCCAGTCTGGGTGACAGAGTGAGACTCCAACTCAAAAAAAAAAGGAAGAAGAAGAAAAAAAGCATGTTCTCTCTGAGATCTCTTTTATAGAGAAACTAATCCTGTTTACAAAAGCCCCACCCTTGTTACTTAATCTCTGTCCAAAGGCCCCCACCTCCAAATACCCTCATGTTGAGGACTCAGTTTTAATATGTTACTTAGACAAGGGAAGATGCCAACGTTCAGTCTGCAGTAAGAATCAGAAAGAAGACACTGTAAAATCTGGTCCTGTTAGAGTCATTTCTTATGTTCTTCAAGTACAAGAAATTCATATATTCTCATTTTTACTTCAAACTCCCTATAATACTCTGTAATTTAAGATTAACTGAGCAAAAAGGGTCCATTTTAAAGTAGTCTGTAACATGAACTTGAAACATTAAAATGTAACCTTCCCTGTTAACTAGTCAAATTTTAAAAAGGTTAAAGAAGTGATAGTAAAGTGTTAAATTTTACCAGCAACACAAAGGTTTTCCCAGATGAACACTTATGAAAAATATTCAAAACACTTGCATATTGTACAGAAGTAAGTTAATTTGCTCAAACATTTTTTTTAAATGCATTTCTCCTTTGTCTGTTCTTTAATATTAGTAATTTTACCCTATCTATGACCTGGAATTTTTATAGCATTAGTATTGCTTTCAAATAACTGTTAAACACATTTTAAACTGCCCAAAACTTCAGTAAAACCAGTTTTTGTTTGTTTGCTTTAAGAGTTGTAGCAGTAAAATTAAAAAATCTCATCTTTATTATTTTGAGAACAAATGGTTAAGTAACAGAAAACACTAAAGTGGCAGGTTTCATAACAGGACCTTACCCAGATTAAGAATTTCTCTCGATATTTTTATTGAGAAGATGTGATAGAGAAAAATGCAATGTGAGTCTAAAGACCTAAGTTTGTTCACCTTAAAAAACTGATACTTATGTATACAACATAAATTTCTCTTTCACTCTGTAAACAAGAGTACAGTTAGTTTTATTCACCCAGGATAGATACTAACTATGCTGTATTATTAACCCAGAGTCCTTGGTTACAAGCAGGAGATAGTGAGCTTACTTCCATTTTTGTGAGAGACCTGTAAGTCAATACTTCTTGAAGACAAATTTTGAAAAATATCAAATTTTAGGCAAGACTATAACGGGAACACACATAATACATTGCTTTCAATATTTATACAAAGGCATTGCATGGGTCTAGTTAATGTTAAAATGTTATACTTATCACCATCAAATAGAACTTATCTCTCACTCTTGAGAGTTATTACTCTATGTAGTATATTATTTCTGAATGTGTTTCCATTGCCTGTGTGTGTGTGTGTGTGTGTGTGTATAAGAGAGTGAGAATATTACAGTCTGGAAAGGTTAAAGTGTTTCTTAGTGAAATGGCGAGGTCACATGTATCTGGCAAACGCAGTCCAGAGAACAATAGGGGAATGGTGGAGGTGGAAGGAAATAAAATGCAATTTAGTAAGACAGACCCAGTGGAGGATAGCAGAGGGTGAATGCCAAATTGATTTTACAAAGGAACATAGGTCAGCTCCCGATGTACCCTTTTGGTATCAATGAACTCAGTGTTTATGGTTTTCCTTTCCACATGGAATGTAGGAAGTCACACTCATTAAACGAAATGAGCTTTTAGGAGAATTTCAGTCACACAATGTCAGTTAGCAGACAGGCAGCACTGTATGACTTGCTGTAGAATTAATTTCCCTTCTGTTTGAAGATCCATGAGTACATTTTAATTTTTGTATTCTTCTTAAATACAAGTTGTACTTAAACTTATATTGACCTAATGAATCTCCTTTCTTTAAGACCAGATGTTAGTTACAGAGGAAGCAAGAAATCCCAAATCTTTCCACTCTCTCCTTCTAGACCTTGATGGTCCACATCTCTTCCTACTTCTAATCTCTTCTGGCATCACCAGTCAGTCATTTAAAACCTCTTACCTTTCACTGGGCTTCACTAAATTCAATTGGTTTCAACTCTCTCCTAAATATCTCCTCTGTGAGGTCCTATGAAATCGTGAAAACTGACTTCTGGTTTATTTTTGCATTCAAAGACTATAGAGAATGGTTGAGAAAAAAAAATATATTTTATTTCCTGGTGTGTTTCCGACACTGGTTCTGGATTTTTTTAGGAGACAATTTTTTGCCAGGTGCTTGGGTGTGGAGGGATGAGGAATAGGTAAATAGGTAAATCTATCTCAGGGGGAGACAGATCAGTGGGAAGTGATTGTGCAAAGGGTTCACCACAGCATTCAGAACAGAGCAACAGTACTCACCTACTTAAGCTGCTTCGGCACTGTCCATAAGGCCTTTAATGCTAGCCTGAAGTTAAGACCTTCCTAACTTGTTTTTAAATGGCAGAATCACAGAATTTTAGAACCAGTGACTATAAAGATTTGCAGAAGCAGAAACAGTCCTTAGCTTCATAGAAAATATAGAAAAACAGAAGATAATTTGCTTGTGAAGAGAAAAATATTGCTCATTCTTAAAATGTTGGCATCATTTGCAAATATTATGAAACATACCAATCTGATTTGCCCTAGAAAATAATGTCATATTGTTCTGTATGTATTAAGAACTCTTCTAACTTTTGTGTTACAGAGCTTTAAAGAAAGAAAAAATTATTTTAATGTATATTGCATAAAAATAAATAATAGCCATAACTCAACTAAGCCGATCGATTTTCTAAACTATTGAACTTACTCTGTTTTTTTAGAAAGATCTCAAAGATAAAGATTATCAGATCTGTTCAATCTGAATGATAATCTCGTAGAATTCCTGCCCATTCAAATTCCTGCCCCACACGTGTACCTTATCCCTTCAAAATGGAAAGCAAAGATAAATTATGTTCATTCTGCTCCATTCACTGAGACAAGAAAGTAGATGTATGCATTTTGTGAAGATTTCCAACAATAAAGAATGAAATAAAAGAAGCATCTGATTTATTCTGATTTAACCAGAAAACAAGCTTAATCAGAGCACCTGTTCCACAAGCAGCCTATTTAATTGATGTTTTACTAGATTACCTGAGATTTCAGTAACTGCTTAGTGGAGAGCAGAGCTACTGAAGACAGGCACAATACTTTTAAAAGCAAAGCAGCTTGCAGATTATGTACTTGTTTTCAGAGAGAAGTACACAAGTAAATTAGCTCGCTTTTGAATTTTACAATATCTTGACTTTGTTACACAGTGAAGCTACTTTGTCACACAGTGAAGCTACTTTGTCTTGTAAAAAATACACGAAGCTCACAAAAATAGACTGAAACATTTCTTGCAAAGGTAACTAATAATCAATATCCATTCTTTAATAAATTAAATGGAATTTCTTCACATACTTCTGTTTTCTGGAAGGCTTAAAATCGGATTCTATAACAAGAGACGAATCTAAAACTTCTTACATAGGTGTGGCCAGCAATCTTTCGGCCTCAGATGGATCATCCAAACAGGGCCTGATCAACTCACTGCCATTTTTATCAAATCAGTTCTAGTCTTAATTATTAGTTTCTGGATTACCAAAATATATTCTGTTTATTTATTTTAAGTTAAGGTCTCACTTTATCAGTTACCTCTGCTGGAGTGCAGTGGCTCGATGGATCACAGCTCACCAAGGCCTCGACCTCCCGGGCTCAAGCAATCCTCCCACCTAAATCTTTCCAAGCAGCCAGGACTACAGGCATGCACCACCATGCCTGTTTTCATGTTTGTTTTTTAGTGACAAGGTCTCCCTATGTTGCCTGGGCTGGTTTTACTCTTGGGCTCAAGTAATCCTTCCACCTTGGCCTCCCAAGGTGCTGGGATTATAGGTGTGAGTCACTCACTCCACCAAGCTATTCTTTATTTTTATTGTTTTTATTCTTTCTCCAACTCCAGTTCACCCTATAGAACTAAATATTTTCTAGGCCCCCATATGACTCTCTGAATAGAATCATTCATATCTGAAGAAGCACTGTCCATAGCAGAAATTCTTAAACAATCATTCCAGTTTAGCACACACCCCTTTTCTCTATTCCCCAATCCTCTTGCACCCCATAACTCTTCCCCCAATTGCTCTCAGCACCCAATTATATGGTTTTCTGTCTTTCTCCTCCTTCTCACCTCTCTCAAGTCTTAATCATGCTGCTATCTCAAATGCCTATTTAAGGTCCCTTTCTCTTCTGCTGTATGAATTCTCCATGCTGCCGTAAAAAGTTACCAAAAACTTTGTAGCTTATACTCACAAACATTTATTACCTCACAGTTTTGTAGATCAGATGTCCAGTAGGAGCTCAGATGAGTCCTTTGATTAAGATTTCAGAAGGATGAAATCAAGGTGCCAGTCAGATTGGCTCTTTGAGGCAGACTTTCAAAAAAAATTCACTTCCAAACTTATTTAGCTGGTTGGTAAAATCCAGTTTCATGTAGTTGTAGGACTGAATTTTCTCATTTTCTTGCTTGTTTTCAGTCAGAGGTTGTTCTTGGTTTTCGAAGTTATTAGCATTCCTTCGCTGATGTTCCCCTCCTTCTTTAAAGCCAGAAAAGACAGAATCCCGCTTATGGAATAAGGGAAGGAAAATGTAAGCTGAATTTTTCTCATACTTTGAGTCTCTCTACCTTCTGCCCCATCCCTCTGATGTTTTCGGTTTGTAAGGGCTCATGTGATGACAATGGGCCCATCCTGGTAAACAAGAATAATTCCCTAATATTAAAATCAGCTGATTAATAACACCCTCAGTTACATTTGCAAAGTCCCTTTTGCCATGTAAGGTTTTACATAACCACTCATGTGTCACAGAATGAAAGGATCATAGGAATCAAAAGTCATCTTCTCAAGTCTTCTATTACTAGAAAACCCCATAAGAGAGGACTGAATCAGCAAAGAGACTTTTTCCTTTTCATCTCTCCAGTGCGATCTCTCTTTGTATATTCTTTCAATTTTGTCCCCCCAACTGCCTGGGACCAGAACTGCTAAGAGAAGAGGAAAGGCAGATATAAATTGGTAAAGACACATTCCTTCTTAGACGCTGGGGAAACAGAAAACATTCACATATTTTGTTAATATTCATATATTGCTTTTTTGGTTTTTTTTCCTTTCACAATAATTATGCCTGAAAGGATAGGTTGAGAACGGGAAATGCATTTTTCTTCACTCTTCTTCCTTAATCTTAATACAATGATGAGAAAGTAGAAGCTATGCTTTTGGAGAAATGCACACTTTAAGTAAAATTAACTTTGCCTTTTCACGAACAAACTTCCTAGTGCCAGGCATGAGAGATATCTCAGTGTCAATCAAGCTTGCCTAGAGTAAAGGGAATTTACAAGGCCTAAGATATCATGCATTGGGCAAGGACTGTAGAAGTCGCAAAACTTGTAATTACAAAAGTTATGTCGTTCAGAGGGGGCACAGGTGGGGATTCATCTTCCAGTAAATTGGGTCCTATCTACAGGGAAGCCAAGGATCCCCGAAGCTACTCACTGGGAATGCTACTCACAGGAGATAAGGGGAGGTACACCCATCAGCTCTAAGGAATGTTGTTTGGGAAGGTGCAGGAGAATTCGAAACCTTGTGATGCCCTTCTCTAGGGTCTATGATAATGTGGGCGGATATTAGTGGGTCTCTGTGTCACAGGTTCTCCAAGACATCCACGGGTGGTCAATAAGGAAGTCATGGCAGTCACGTCTTCCTAATTGCAACATCTCCAAGGAAAGGATTTAAGCCAGGGCTTGGGTGCTATGACGCCACACTCACCTAGAGTGTAGGCCCACTCCCTGTCTGTGGGGGGGGTGAACTTTTCTTAAATAAATCTTTTCTTCTCTCACCTCTGTGTGTTGCAATTCTTTGCATCTTCTCGGATCTCTGGGTTGCCGGTGCTCACCTCCGACTTGCGGCCCCGGCGATGTGCCTTTCTTCCCCTCTCTCCACCAATCTCTCCACCCTAACCCTGTCCATACCCTAACAATGCCAGCATACTTTTTCTAAAGATATGTTGTATCTTTTTCAAACTTTAGTATTTTTCGATTGACAATGACCTGTTCATAAAGCTCTGCCTATGAATTAAAATCCAATCCAACTCTTTGTCCTCACCAGGTAGCCAGGTAACCTTATCTTTGCTGAAAGTGACAACTCTGTGGCAAAACAAGACTTGAACATCAAGCGAGATGCTCCCCTTGAGCACCAAAAGGCAGATGGGCCAAGTAAGAGAACCAACACCTGGAGAGACACCCCAAACCAGAGTGAGACAGAAGTGAAAAAAAAGAATCTTAAATCACACACAAGTAACTCCATCATTGTATACAGAACAGAGTAATAAATCAATAAATTTTTCATCAATAAGAATGAGAAAAAGTGTATGACTACAAATAATACCTTGAGATTTCAACTGATAAGAAAAACATCATGTGTGAAGGCCATGGAAAGTTTAGCAGTAAGTACCTCAGAGGGCAGGTTGAATGGAAGAAAGACCAGAGTTCTGAGTCAGAGTGATGCAAGTCTGAGTCTCTGGATCTGCCGTACCCAAGTGACTTACTTTCTGTGAGTCTGACTTTTTGTAAAATGCTAATAACACTGCCTTCGTCAGGTGTCTATTGCAAGCCTATGTAAGAAACAACACAAAAATCTTGATGACTTACAACAGTAAGCACACATTTCTCAGTCATAGGTCTGCAGGTTATCTCTACAGGTGTAGTACTCTCTCACCTATGGGTTATGTACAAGACTGCCCTGTGTCTCTCATTCTGAGCTGCAATTCAGAACGGCAGCAACTACTTAGGCTTCTTTTTTTTTTCCTTTCTTATAGTAGAGAATAGAAGCTCTTCAAGGATCTATTAGAAAAATGTGACATCTTTTAATTTCTTAGAACTGGTACACCATCACTTTCACCAACATTTGCTTGGTTAGAGAAAGTCACAGGCATCTATGGAGAGCCCTGATGATTTTTTTCTCCCACGGAGGTTGAAGAACAGAGTGACTAGTTTCCAAGTGGTGATCTAATCACTACAAACACTGACCTTGAGAGTTTGTTGTTTGTAAAGCAAGCCCTTATGTTCAGTCAAGTAAGTAAAAAATGTTGCTTTCCCCATATAACACTTTTCTAAGGGATTCTCAAGGACACTTATAACAATATAATTTATAACTTATGGGCTGATTTAGAGCCCACATAAAATCCAACTCTAGTATACGGTTTCTATCCTAGCCAGGACATCAATTATATGTAACTTACCACTTTTTTCACTGCATGTGTAATCTATTTATTGGAGGGACCTCCAAAACAACTGAATTATCTTTTTTTGGAGGACAAACCCTTTGTAGACAGGTTTCCCCTGCTAGGTAAGTGTTCTAGGAACCCATTGGCATCAGCGTACCAGCTAGCTTGTTGTGAGAGTCTGTGTTTGGCTTCAGCAAAATTTTTTTTTCAAGATTCCTTCAACACATCTGCCCGTTTCACGATGGGTGATGTATAAGCACAGCTGCCCACACCTGCTGAGTGTTCAGCAGTTTTTGACCAAAAATTACATGTCCTCCATGCCCCACCCTTCCTGTTCATCTGAGCTCACCCTGAGTGACTTTTGTTTGTTTTTTTCCCCAGTGAAAACTGTCCTCAGAGGGAAACGTTTTGTTGATGCAGAAGAGGTGAAACAAAAACAGCAGAAGCACTAAAAGGCATCAAAACTGATGAGTTCAAAAACTGTTTTGAGTAGTGTAAGAAGCACTTCTATGGGTGTGTCACATCAAATGGAGAGTACTTTGAAAGTAACTGAAGTTTAAACATGTAGGAATAAATACACAATTTTTAAAATAAATAAATTCTTATCTTTTTGGAACTCCCCATCGTACTTCTTGACCTCCATCCCAAACAGAAATCCTGTTGGTTCTACTTTCAGAATATATGAGCTCATCTTAACTTAGGGTGTCCAAGCCCCATCCTTTTGCCTGGACCACTGCAATGGACTGCAAACTGTTTTCCCACTTCCAACCTTTTTTCCTTCAAAGTCTTCTTAACATACCAGTGGGAGATCTCCTTTCAATAAAATCTCTTTTCATCTCAAAGAGATGGGATCACAACTCCTCTTTTCCCCGTCACTCACTCTGCTCCAGCCATAATACTATTCAGCTATTTGCTTGTACCAGAGATGCTCCTGACTTAGGGTTTTCATCACACTTGCTAGAGATTTGTCAACATTACTAGTGTTTTCAAAGAAAGATTAAGAGCTTGTTTTAATTCTCGCTATTGTTTTTTGCCTATCAATGCAATTTTCCTCATATTATTTGATTTGATTTGATTCTATAAATTATGTTCTAACTTCTTATATTGGATGCTCAGCTCACTTACTTTCATCTTTTCTTCTTTTCCAATTCATGGACTTAAGGTTATAAATTCCTCCTAAAATGACATTTTTTAATATTCCATGACTTTGCTGAGAGGTCTTTTCATAATCTTTCAGTTCTAAATATAATTACCATTAAGATTTTTAAATTCAGTCCAGTAGGCATTTAGAGGCAGTTTTGTTTGTCTTTTTACTATGAAGTGTATGGTTTTTAAAATATCCTTTTTGTACTGATTTCAAAATTAACAGCATTGTGCTCAGAGAATTTGTCCATATTGTACTGAGTCTTGGAAAATTTTTGAAACTTGTTTTATGCCTAGACTATGATCAAATTTATAAACCTCCTGTAAGTGCTTGAAAAGTTGCTGAGTTGTACTGCTCTTTAGATGTCTTGTTTGACCAAGCTTGTTAATTGCATTGTTCAAATCTTCAGTATTCTCATTGATTTTTTTTTTAGTCTCCTTGATTTATCAATAAGTAAGAGAGGTGTGTTAAAAACATTTATTTTCAGTTTCTTCTTTTAACATCTTCAATTTTACTTGATGTGTTTTAAAGCTATATTATTAGGCACATAGAACATTAGGATTAGAATATGATCATGATAAATTGAATCTTTATCAAAACAGAATGTACTCCTTTCTTTTTATTGATGTCATTTTGTTTCAAAATCGATTTGCTCTTACATTAGTATAGAAGCATCAGGTTTCTTTTAGTTCTTATTTACCTTTCTGTTCATTTATTTCAAACTTTCTGTGTACTCACCATCATTTGTGCTTCTCTTACAGAATATGTAGCTATTTAAAAAAGCCTTATCCTGAGGGCCGGGTGCAGTTGCTCAAGCCTGTAATCCCAGCACTTTGAGAGGCCGAGGTGAGAGGATTGCCTGAGCCTAGGGATTCGAGACCAGCCTTGGCAACTTGGTGAGACCTCATCTCTAAAAATAAATTAAAAAATTAGCTGGTCATGGTGTTGCATGCTTATAGTTCCAGCTACTTGGAGGGCTAAGAGAGAAAGGTCACCTGAGTCCAGCAGGCTGAGGCTGCAGTGGCTGTGAGCGTGCCACTGTACTCCAGCCTAGGCAACAGAGTGAGACTCTAACCCCCACCCCCAAACAAGAAATAACCTTCTCCTTTTCTTTTATTTGGAGAGTTTTAATCTTTTTAGTGAAGTGTTCAATTCATTTGTAGTACTCTATTAGAACATAAGTTCCATGGAATCTTGGATTTTTATTTGGTTTATTGGGGTCTTTCTGGTGTCTAGACTAGTACCTGGAACAGGGTATAGATTCAATACATATTTGTTGAATGAATGAATGAATGAGTGAATGAATGATTATGGTTTATTTGGATTTATTTATGCACTGCCTTTTTTTTAAACAGAAAGGTAATTGTGTTTGGTGGTTAAAAGTTTATCATCTGGAGCCACACTGCATAAGTTCAAATCCCAGCTTTGGCACTCAAAGTTCTATGACTTAGAGCCACTTATTTAGTCTTTCTGTGCTTCAGTGAATTCATTTGATTGGGACAGACAGCAGTACTCTCCTCCTAAGGTTGTTGTGAGGATTAAGTAATTTAAAACATGTAAAGCCTTTTAGAACAATGTCTGGAACGTAGTGTCATATAAGTTGTTATTCCCCCTCCCGTCATCAAATTAGAAATTATACTCTTTGCAAACTTTATAACTTTTGAACTTGCCTACTTAACTACAAAAAGTCTAAAATTAATGCCAAAGAATCATGAAACATTTGAGATCCGTTTACCATCTCCTGATATTTGTAATTTGGGCCAAGATTATATTTCCATATATTTTTAACCTTAATTAGACATAATTGTTATTGACTTATACTGCTACTTCTTACTTATATATACACTTATTTTTATTATTTAAAATCGTTTTTCTCTCTCTAACTTTTTTTTTTTTTTTTTTTTTTTGAGTTGGAGTCTCACTCTGTCGCCCAGACTGGAGTGCAGTGGCCGCTCCCGGCCACCGCAACCTTGTCTGCTGGGCTCTGGCGATCCTTCCGCCTCAGCCTTCCAAGTAGCTGGAATTACAGGCATGCGCGCACTACCACGCCCGGCTGATTTTTTGATTTATTGTAGAGATAAGGTCCCGCTGCCCAAGCGGGTCTCGAACCCGCGGGCTCAGGCAATCCACTCACCTCAGCCTCCCAAAGGCATGGGATTACAGGCTGAGCCACCGAGCCCGGCTTCTAACTTTTTTGAAAACCCTTTCAATTATCTTGTACTTAAAATTTTTACTTGCTGTCTCTAAGAATAAATTTCTTTTTTTGGTGCTTGGCTTTCATTGTACTTTTTGAATGCGAAGATTCATGTGTTCTGGAAAGTTCTGAGTCATTAGCTCTTTAAATATTGCCTCTTCTTTTGTTTATTCTCTCCTTCTAAAACTTTAAGTAATTGCGTGCTTTACTTTTTCAGTCTTTCAGCATTCTTTACCCATACTTAATACACGAATACTCTCAATGCTCCATTCAACCATTTTCAACATGTTCATTAATTTAATTTCAATTTTTATAACTTTTATTCCTGGGATTCTATGTTTTGTTTTAAGTCTGTGTATTTGTTTTGCTTTACATCTGTTTCTGGTTACTTCTTTATCTTAAAATTCTCTTTTATTTGTATAATAAAACAGGCAAGTGTCATCCCACCTCTGACCACAGAGTATAATCTTTTCCTCCTTAGTTTATGCAATAAAAGTATTACTGTTTAGTGCAAGGGATGTCTCTGATTCAGCTTGTCAGTAGCTCCCAAGGTTTCTCTGCATCTCCTCTTCATATTCATATTCTAATCTAGACTCTACAAACTGGTAGTTTGCTTACTGCTCTGAATCTGGCCTGGCTTACCAAAAGAATGCTAAAATATAATTTATCTATAATTTTAGGTGAAATTAACTGGAAATAGTCTGTAGATATTTTGTTCACTTATTTTCAGAAATGTATATCATACCTAGCGTGCTCTCTGTAGTCTTGGCTTCACACCCTGAGCCTTTGGTTCTGCTGTTCTCTGTGATGCCTGGACAGTAAGATCACATCACCCTCTGGCCTACAAGTCTACCAGCTTCTGCCTCTGTGCCCCTAGCTCAATCCTCTGCCTCTGGGCTCATGGTCCTAGCCTTTGCGCCCAAGGGTCTGTCCTCAGAGTAACTTCTCTTTTTATTGAAGGATAACAGATTTTTGTTACTGAGTAACTCTGTTAATCCATTTCTTGCCTGTTGACTTTTGGTAGTCTGACTGCCTTTTTTCGTTTTATTCAGTCTTAGTTCCTTTCAATCTCACCTGGCAACACTTTTGCTGATATAGCATTCTCAAAAACCTTGTAGGGCTCCCATGTGTATCATGGGTATCTACACCATTAGCCAAGAGGATGCCCCACAGATCTTTCCTGGATAATCTCAACTCTATTTCTGGCTTTAGCTGAGGTGGTTGAATGAATCCCCAAATCTCATACTTCATCTCTTCAGCACAAAGTTGTCCAGCCACAGGCTAGGTCCTTTCTCTAGGAAATAATTTTCCAGTAGTGAATTTCTTCATTTTAGCCTTCTTTGAAACACTCATTGAAGCATTCTTCTAGATAGGCAAAGAAGCCCCCTAGCCATCAAATGCTAGTTCTTTCATACTGAACAGTTCTTTTCTCAATTTCCTTCTATTCTCTCTCATTGTACTATAAATGGCAAAGAGAAACCTGGTGGAACATTCAACACTTTGCTGGAAAATTATCAGCTAAATATTTAAGTTCATCACTTACATGGTCAACTTTTTTTTTTTTTTTTTTTGAGTTGGAGTCTCACGCCGTTGCCCAGGTTGGAAGGCAGTGGCATGCTCACAACCACTTCAGCCCTGACCTGCTGTGTTCCAGCGATCCTTCCACCTCAGTCTTCCAAGTAGCTGGAAATACAGGCGCGCGCTACCATGCCTGGCTAATTTTTTGATTTATTGTAGAGATGAGGTCTTGCCAAGTTGCCCAGGCTAGTCTTGAACCCATGAGATCAGGCAATCCTCTCGCCTTGGCCTCCCAAAGTGCTGGAATGACAGACTTGAGCCATCACACCCGGCTGATGTTCAAGTTTTTACTTAACAGTAGAATATGATTCAGCCAAGTTTTCTGCCACTACATAACAAAGGTTGCCTTTCCTCCAATTTTCTATAACACACTCTCATTTCCTTCTGAGATATCACCAAAAGTACCTCTAATGTTCATATTTCTACCAGTATTCTGCTCATGATAATATATGTATTCTCTAAGATGATAGTTGTTTGTTTTTTTTTTTTTTTTTTTGGTAATTTCCTTCTGAAGTTTTGTTTCCTTCTGAGCCTATACCAGAATAGACTTTAATGTCCATATTTTGCCAAGAATTACTTCAAGGCAATTTAGGCTTTTTCTATCACAGGCCTCAAAATGTGTTCATCATCTACCCATTAATCAATTCCAAGACATTTTCACATGTTTAGATATTTCTTACAGCAGTCTCCCAATTTCCAATATCAAAATCTGTACTAGTTTCATAGGTCTACCATAGCGAATAACTACAACATGATGGGAGGAAACAGCAAAATGTATGATCTTACCATTCTTGAGTCAAAAGTCTGAAATCAAGGTATTGGCAGGACCCAGCCTCTGAAGGCTCTAAAGGAGAATCCTTCCTTGTGTCTTTCAGATACTGATTGTACCAGATGTTGTTTGATGTGTGGCAGTGGAACCCCAGTATTGGTCTTCATCTTCACATGGCCATCTCTCCTGTGTCTCTGTATTTTCCTTTTCTCTGTGCTCCAAAGACACTTAGCCTGAGGTTTCAGTCCTACCCTAATTCAGGATGATCGCATCTTGAAATCCTTACTGTACTGAATTTTGTAAAGGCTGTTGTTCTAAATGAGGTCACATTCTGAGATTCTGAGTGGTCATATCTTCTGTGTGATACTATTTGATCCACATGAAATATTTTTAAAATATGAATTATTTTAGATAAATATAAACTCATTGCTATTGAACGAAACAAGGCAAAACCTATCTGCATGTGTTTTTTTTGTGTGTGTGTTTTTACTGCTCATTATACAAGAGAAAAAGGATTAAAATTTCATAACAACCAGTACATACAAAGTCAAGTTTGAAAATTGAAGCCGAATAAAAAATAAAAGGTGAGGGACTTTTATGATTTCTGTTTTTTTCTTATGTTGCAATAACATTTTAAATTACATTCCTAGGGGCACAGATAGAAAAATATCCTAACAACATGACAAGGCATGGTAAACACAAATGATTAAGGTCTAACAGTGTGACTGCTTGAGGATACTGAAAACAACAAACCCCATGTCACCTATTCACACTGAGATACAACATTTTAAAAAATAACTTAAAAAACACAAGCTGCCGCTGCTTCAAGGTACTCAAAATGATTTCACAGCCAAGATAAAAGGGATTTTGTTGGTTATCTTTTCCTTGAGATAATGAAAAATGAAATGTAACTCCCTTTCACTAGCACTTCAATGCCTATTCCTTGTGGATGTAAAATGGCCATCATAATGGGTTTCAGTATTATAAACTCTTAAAGCACTAACTGGCATGTGTCCCTGAAATTCTTGTATTGTTGATGGGGAATCCCTGATGGGCTTTAACTATGTCATGGTTGATTCAAGAAGAGCACAAAAAGTTAAGAGGGCAGAATAACTTGTCTATGAATTAATTGTTTTCAATCTCATTAGTAGTTCTAACACACAGCAAGAGAATGGCACAAAAATAAATCATGGCGGATGGTTCTCAATAATAATATTTGTCAGTTATAATGAACTAAAGACTCATATCTAATATTGACCACAACTTTGTAGAATGATAAAATCAAAATCAGTCCTAGGGAATGAGGAGTTTGTCTTTGATCCTCAATAGTGGGTTAATGGCCTCCTTTCTCCATCTTATAACGATTTTACAGAAACTACCAGCCTAACCTAGTCTTTTCATACTACTCCCCAGCAATCCGTGGCTAATAGTAGAATACATAGCCTAATAGATATCCTTCCAATTTGATCTCTATCATTATTCTCTTTTATTACAAGCTTCTCTTTTTTCTCCTTAAAGAAACCATATATCTACTGTCAATGTTCAATAACTAATTTACCTTATAAATAAGTAAATACTTGCTAATTTGATAATTTTATAGTCAAAGGCAATAGGTCTATTTTTGTTCTTGTTTTGTTTTAATCCTGCGAAGGATTTATCAAGAAGCACAAGGAAACTTTCGGGACATATGTTCACTATCTTGATTATGGTAATGGTTTCACTGATGTGATAGGGCATGTGTCCAAGCTTATCAAATTGCACACATTAAATATTCAGTGTATTGTATATCGATTATATAAATATAAAATAAATCTGTATTAATTAAAATAATTAGAATAGACTACAATTTAAAATGTGATTCGTTGGCCAAACTAGTAGGTCAGCCTTTTATAGTTCTCTACTACCCTTATGATAAACATCTGTGCTTGATCTTCAGCTCTGTCTGCCTTCTGGTTGCAGGAGATAAGAGCATATTTAAATGCTGTCAAGGAAGCCACTTGACTCTCAAACTTTTCTTTAAATTGCTAATTAATAGATCTGAGTCTGTAGGTTCTTAAGAAACTGATTTATTGAGGGATTAAGGGAGCGATTGGAGCAGCAAAGGGCACATAAAAAAGGTAAGCAAGAATGTGGTCTTAGCTGGAAATTAGAGAAACTAATTTTAACCTGACATCAGGCAGAACTTTGAAGCACCAATCGCTCCTTAGTGTTAGACCTACCTGGAGTCAAGTTGTCAATCAATTATTGGCTGCAGGCTGTCCCAGCAGATAGAGACACAACTTCTCATTTAAAGAGCCTCTGGCACAAGTAAGAACTTTATTCATCTAAGAGAGCATTAGGAATATTCATAGCAGCTGAGGAATGGGTACAAAGGCCAGTGAAGGACACCAGCAGCCTCCATGACATCAGCTTTGCATATGGCATTAGCAAGTTCATCAGCATTTCCAAAGACTCAACTTTTGGTTCCATAGATTATTTTTTCATTATGTGTTTGCTTTCTATTTAATTGTTCTGTTTTTAAAAATATAATTGATACATTATAATTTTATAAATGTATGGTGTACAAGTGATGTTTTATTATTTGCATACATTGTGAAATGGCTAAATCAAGCTGACTAACACATCTATAATCTAGCGCACTTACCGGTTTTTGTAGTGCGAATGCTTATGATCTACTCTCTAGGCAGTTTTCAAGCATTGTTTCCTGGTCCTAACTTTATTATTTCCTTCTAAATTTTCAAGGGTTAATTTGCTGTACTTTTGCTAGATTCTTAAGATGAATATTCAGCTTTTTTTTTCTGAGTTGGTGTCTCACTCTGTCGCTCAAGCTGGAGTGCAGTGGCACACTCATGGCCCTCACAGCCTTGACCTACTGGACTCTGGTGATCCTTCTGCCTCAGCCTTCCAAGTAGGTGGAACTACAGGTACGTGCCACCACGCCTAGCTAATTTTTTGATTTATTGTAGAGACGAGGTCTTGCCAATTTGCCCAGGCTGGTCTCGAACCCCTAGGCTCAGGCAATCCTCTCATCTCTGCCTCCCAAAGTGCTGGGATTAGAGGCATGAGCCACCACACCCTTCTAAATTATGTTTAAAATCAGACAGGCGTGATAGTAATTCCAGCATTTTAGGAGGCTGCAGAGGAAGGACTGCTTGAGGCCAGGAGTTTGAGACTAATCTGGGCAACACAGTGACACTCCAAGTCTACAAAAAAATGTAAAAATTAACTGAGTATGGTGGCTCACACCTGAAGTCTTAGCAAATTGAGAGGCTAAGGTGGGAGAATGACTGCCTGTGAGTAGTCACTGTACCCCAGGTTGGGCAACATAGTAAGATCCTGACTCTAAAACATTTAAATATTCATATTTAAATGATAATTGTATATATTTATAGTGTACCTATATGCATGCATGTATATGTGTATATACACATATAAACCATATGTATAATTTCCCTAAATAGTTTTCTTTTTGTATTCCACAAGTTTAATGTTTCTTATTTTTATTATCATGTCGTCTAAAATATTTTTTACTTTTCATTGTATTTTCTTCTTTGACCATGGGATAGTTCAAAATCTATTTCTTAATTTCAGAATATTTAATTTTTTGAATGTTTAGTTCTTTTGGAGACTTTATCTTTTTTGTTATTAATGTCTAGTTTAATTCCACTACGATCAGATCTACATTTTGCGTGATTTAAATCCTTAGAAGCCATTTATTTTTGCTCTGTGGCCCAGTATGTAGTCAGTTTTAATAAATGTTTCATGAGCTTTTAAAAATAAGACATAATGCGGTGGTTGGGAATAGTGCTTTTTTATGTCAATTAATCCAGAATTTAATTTCAATCTTGTGTACCCTGACTGACTTCATTTTCTACATGTTTTATTTCTGCATTGATCCGTGTCAAAGATATCTCAACATGTCTCAACATTTGGTTATTTGTCCAAATTTCCATTTTTATTAATTTTTTCTTTATTTTATTGAGGCCATACTATCTAGTGCATACATATTTAGACTTGTTTTAATCTTTCTAATGAATTGACATTTTTATTATTATAAAATACCCTACTCTAACTTTTTTTCAAGTAATGCTTCTTACATTAGTATTTTCTTTTTAGCTACTAATGTGGTGACCATCTTTCTTTAGGCTAGTTCTTGATATATATTTTTCTTTTATGTCCATATATGTTTTCTTACATGTATACATATATTTTTTCATTTAAACCACTCTACTTCTTTAGGAATAGAATGAATCTCTTACAAGCCAAATATATTTAATTTGTTGATGGTTATTCAGTCAGACAATCCTTTTTTACATCCTGATCCATAGTTCTGATACTCACACATACAAAGGCTGACAGTGAAGTTCGCAAATTGGCCACCGTGCACTTATGTTGGCAGCACTGTACAGATAACTTGGTAAGGCTTCATAACCTTGGTATGTCAGTGACTCACAGCTGTGTTCGTGTCAACGTGTGGCAGTGTCTTGCTGAGTGGCATTCATTATTGTTGTTGAAAGTTTTTTGTGTACCATCGCAAGAATGTTGGAACTTGAATTAGAGCAATGAGCAAGCATTAAATTTCTTGTCAAACTTGACAAGAGTGGAAGTGAAATCAGGGACATGTTAGTTCAAGTTTATGGGGATAATGCCATGAAGAAAACAGCAGTGTACGAACGAATTAAACACTTTTCTGAGGGAAGAGAAAACATCACTGATGAAAAGAAGTCAGGACAGCCAGTAACAAAGTAGAACTGATGAAAACATTGCAAAAGTTTGTCAAATTGTGTGTCAAAACTGTCAGCTGACCGTGGGAAGTATAGCAGATCAAACAAACATACATAGAAAAACAGTTAGGAAAATCTTAACTGAAAATCTTGGACTGAGAAGGGTGTGTGCAAAAAATGGTCCCTAAGGAACTCTGCATCACAATTAACCAGTTCACTCAGCAGTGTCTGTGAGGGAGTTGTTAGCCAGTAAGCAAATAACTGTATTGGAACACCCTCCCTACTCACCTGATCTGGCACCCAATGACTTGTTTCTTTACCCAGAGATAAAGGAAATATTGAAAGGAAGACATTTTGATGATATTCAGGACATCAAGGGCAATACGACAGCTCTGATGGTCATTCCAGAAAAAGAGTTCCAAAATTGCTTTGATGGGTGGAATAGCCACTAGCATCAGTGCATCGCTTTCCAAGGGGAGTACTTCAAAGGTGACCATAGTGATATTCAGCAATGAGGTATGTAGCTCTTTTTCTAGGATGAATTCACAAACTTAATTGTCAGATTTGTTACAACTCACAGTTCTGATACTCACATATATGACTCAGAGTTCTGAAACTCTCTGCTAGAATGAAAAGTGGTAAGGGATGAAATTATTCCAATAAGCAAATATTTTGAAACCAATTCCCAGATAAACTTTTGTATAAGAACACCAATAGATGTTCACAAAATTCATAACGGTAAGAAATTTTTCCTTTAAAAATTGTAATATAAAATATTGAAGGTATTTTAATAACCCCTTCAAGAGAAGGGGTATCAATCAGAAGAGTTTTTCTAGTATTTAAAACCTTTAACTCAGAATGAGTGATGACAGACTAGTGGATACAATATTTGGGGTTTGTTGTGATTGTCCCTAACACCCTTAGTAGCTCAAGTGACCATGTCATGAAGTGATATCCAGATCAACACACAAACACAGCCTCAGTTATACTTCAGAGTAGTGTCTGCAGTCACATTTGCAATGCAATGTTCAAACATTTCTGAAAAATAAACCACAAGACAACTGCAGTGAATATTAAAGCAAATATACGACAGCAGTCCAAACAATTTACTTGCTTCTATTTTTTGAGACCTAATTAGGAATGAAGAGAGGTACAGGTTGTTGTTGTTGTTTTTCCTTTTTTCTTTTTACCTGGTTCTTGGTCACTTTGCAATGTTGTTGTTGTTGTTTTTTTTTTTTTAAAAGAACACGAATTTGTTGGTTTGTTTTACGTGTTGGTATATTTACCTAAAAGAAACTTTCACCTTGAAAGTCTTTCACAAGTTCTATATTTGGAACCTGTTCATAATAATTCTACACAAAACTTTTCAAAATTTTCAGCAGTCTGCCTGAAAAGAAAGCCTAAAGGCAAATTGAGGCAATTCTGAAAATTTAAATAATAGAATTTTTTGTAGGAAATGTGCTGTGATCTGAACTAATACTTTATGGAAAATGGGTTTGCCAAGTGTTGAGTAAATGGAAATAAGTTGACATCAGTGGTGGGAAATCAGCTGAGAAGTTATTACAAATATCTAGGTGAAATGTAATAAATATATGAACTAAAAGTTTATAAACGGTACAGAGGAAGAGAAACAGGAGACATTGTGGAAGTAAAACCCATATGACTTGCAGGATTTTGCAACAGACAATTTGAGAGAAAAAGAAAAGTCAAGTTTGGTATTTCCAGCCTCAGGATAGGGAAATCAAAAAAAGGATGATATTTGGAGAAGAAAAAATGATGAGGCTATTTCAACATATGTTAAAGACAACATATTTGTATGTTATTCACATGTATATGTTCAACTGCAGCTGGAATTGTGGAAAAGGACAAGAGGCAGGGCCATGATTATTAGAATGAGCTGTGAAGCCATGAAAGCCCAATGAGATATAGGTGTAGTACAGAAAAGGAAGAACATGGAAACAAAGCAGAACATTTTGAAGCTTCCAAGATCAGGGATGGAAGACTGGAAGAATAACCTGAAGAGGAGATGAAGAAATTACACTCACATGAGGAAAAGTAAAACTCCGGGCCCTGGAATTTCTGAAAGTAATTAAAAGAAGAAATGGAACCACTTTTATCTTTCAGTAGTGATTTCAGAGGGTAAAAGAGTTTGTGAGCCAGATTTCAGGAGTTAATAAGAAAGTGATATGGATTTTTCAGGTCAGCCTGGGCTTTGAGAGTGCCAGATCAATGTGTCGGCCAGCCAAGCCCCAGAGAGGATCAGCTCCAGAGAGGATCAGCTCAATAGGCTGGCAAGCCTAGCTCCAGGAATGTTGGCCCTAATGGACTGGCAAGTCAAGCCCTGAGAGTGTTGCAGTCCCCAGAAGTGTCTCAGCTTCTGAGTCTCACCTTCTGTTAGCTGCTGTCTAGTTCAGCTAGCTCTGTTGACTGGCCAGCCAGCCTCTGAGGTGCATGGCTCTTTGACTCCCCACATCTTCTGCTCACAAAATCTTCTGCAGCTCTTCAGGTCGAGGTTCTTGTCTCATACACAAGAGGAATGTGAAACATGGCCAGGTGGAAAGTGAGAAAGTAGGATTTATTTCTTTAAGTAGGATTTAGAAAAGCTCCCATGGTGAAAGGGGACCCTAGCTGATAACAGATTTGAAGCGAAAACCAGGTACTTATAAAGCCCTAAGATTGAGCTGATTGCCGAGCATGAGCTGTGAGCTGATTGGTTGTTTTGCAATCTCAGCAGCAGGAAGTCTGTTACTTTGTTACCAGGGGACCTGCCCTGACTGTTCCCGAGTTGTTTTCCAAATGTCTCCTCCCGTTTATTACTTTGGTCCTGCCCTGTCCATCTGCCTAGTTGTTTCCAAGCTACCTCCTCTCTCAAAAGTGTATTGAAATGGAGGCTGAAAACACAGATCTCTCCTTTAATAACTTTTGGTTGAAGTTAGAAAATATCAGATCAAATCAAAATGTTTTGATTAGTTAAGGTAGATTTGAGTGTATTTCTAAGTATAAAAAAACAGAATCTTCATTGAGTGGTAAATGGTCCTGGAATGATTGAATATCCACATGCAAACAATAAAAAATAAAAATAAAAAGAATCTTACATTTCATCTGATCTTACAGAGATCTTACATTCTTCACAAAAATTAACTCAAGATGAGTTGTAGACCTAAATGTTACATGCAAAACTACAAAACTCCTAGAATAAAACACAGAGGAAAATCCAGATGACCATATATTTGGTGTTGAATTTTTAGCTCCAACAAAAATAATTGATAACTTGGACTTCATTAACATTAAAAATTATGCTCTGCAAAATACCCTGTGAAGACAATGAGATGAGTTGCTGTCTGGGAGAAAATGTTTCTAAAAGACACATTAAAGGAACACTATCCCCAAATACAAAAAAACTCTTAAAACTCAACAATAAGAAAAGGACCTTATTAAAAATGGGCAAAAGATCTGCACAGACACTTTACTAAGGAAGATATGCAAATAGCAAATGAGCTTATTAAAAATGGTCAACATCTGTGTCTTTCAGGGGTTGCAAATAAAGCTGTGAGATATCACTACGTACCTATTAGAATGGCCAATATCCAAAACACTGAAAACACCAAATGTTGTTGAGCATGTAGAGTCACAGGAAACCATTGTTGATGAGAATGCAAAACGGCCACTTTGGAAGACAGTTTAGCAGTTTCTTACAAAACTAAACATACTGTTCCCATGCAACCTAATAATTGTGCTTTTTTGATACTTATCCAAATGAATCAAAAACTTATATCCATACAAAATCCTGCACACAGAGGTTTATAGCAGCTGTATTCATTATTGCTAAAACTTAGATGCAACATAGTTGTCCTTCAGCAGAATAATGAATAAGCCATGGTATATCAAGACAATGAAACATTATTAAACAATAAAAAGAAATGAGTTATCAAGCCATGGAAAGACATGGAGAAATATTAAATGCATATTACTAAGTGAAAGAAGCCAATCTGAAAAAACTACATAATGTGTGAATTCCAACTACCTGACATTCTGAAGAAATCAAAACTATAGAGACAGTAAAAAGATCAGTGATTGACAGGATTGAGGGGGTAGGTTATTAATAGGTGGAACACAAATAAATTTTAGGGCAGTTGAACTCTTCTGTATGATACTATAATGGTTGCTGCATAGCATTATATGTTTGTCAAATCTGTAGAATGTATAACACCAAAAAACTAGCTCCAGTGTAAACTGTGGACTTTAGGTGATGATGTGTTGCGGCCCGTGGGGCTGCCTTGAGGGTCCTGAGAGAGAGTGGCGAGAGATTAAGAAAGACACAGACACAAAGACATAGAGAAAACCTGGAACCAGGTGAGACACTTTCCTCTGATGGAGGAGAAGTGACCCCGAACTAGCTCAGCATGTTTATTTTATAATTAAGCACAAAGAAAGTTAGAAGGGATTCAAGGTCTGTGAGGGAGCCATGATGGAATTTGTTGCTACCTAAAGGTGAGTTGTTTCACAGTTATCTTGTTGTGGCTAATAGGGCTTTATTTATGCTATGTGCACATGGATGTGTGGGCATCTGAGACACCTGTTTCGTGTAGCAGGCTACATCTCTCACAGCCTGCCTTTGGCCAGGATGCAGAGATTCCAAGCGAGACCTTGCCTACGAGCTTGGGGTCGTTGAGGGAGAACTCACCTTCACTTGGGCCTTTACTCAAGGCCTGCTACAGTGACAGTGTTTGTCTGCTCCCCACATCACATCTGCTCCCGACAATGATGTGTCAATATAAGTTTCTCAGTTATAGAAAATGTTCCACTCTGATGCATGATTGATCACATGGCAGGCTGTGCATGTTTTGGGGGCAGGGAGCATATAGTAACTTGGTATTTTCTGCTCAATTTTGATGTAAGTATAAAATTACTCTGAATGTATGGTCTATTTCAAAACTAGCAAGAAAAGAAAGGCAGACAGGACATTATAAAAAATGTAAGAAAAACGTGAACGATTGATGGGAAAAAGAGATAAAATGTACATGGGTAAATAAGTAGAATAAAGTTTGGCACATGGTAGATACCAAAAGATACAACACTTAAAAAATCTGATATACAGCCTGTAATCCTAGCACTTTGGGAAGTTGAGGCGAGTGGATTGCCTGAGCCCAAAGATTTGAGAACAGCCTCACCAATTTGGCGAGACTGTGACTCTACAATAAATGAAAAATTAGCCAGACGTGGTAGCGCATGCTGGTAGTTCTGGCTACTTGGAAGGCTGAGGCTGAAGGATCGCCAGAGCCCAGCAGGTCCATGCTGGAGTGGCTATGAATATGTCACTGCACTGCAGCCTTGATGACGGAATGAGACTTCGACTCAAAAAAAAAAAAATCTGACATATGTATATATACTGAGTATTACTATAAATAAAATATTTGGTTACTTTTAGAAGAGCTATCAAAATATGTAAGACAGTTTCTTTCATAAGAACTCAAAATCTAGCTGATTTAGGCAGCAAATCTAATGATTCTGTAACAACACTTGCATTAAAAATATTGTTAGAATACATATATGTCTTGTCAAAAGACAACAAATAATTATTATCAAATCAAACATATGGCAAATTAATACTATGAAGTTAAAAATACTAACTTTAGACATTCATCTCACATAGCAAACACCTCAATCCTGCTCCACTCCCATTTCTTAGTATACCCTAATGTGTGAGGAAAAGAAAAGCTAATAAAGACAAAACTGAATCCTGGATGGACATGGTATTTTACAGTCACAAAAAGTTTTCTTTTTCTAATAGAATGAGCATTACATTCACCCGATTTTCTCGATGGATTTTTTTACCTTTTAAAAAATAAAGCTATGTTCAAAGATCTGACTTAAAAATGGAAAAGATATGGGGAAAAGAGAGACCAATGTTTTAAAAGATAGCAGTGGTATAAAAATCATCTTTTGTTGGGGAAAGTTTTAGAAATCTCGATCACAGAATTTAGTCATTTAAGATTAAAAATCAAAACTGTTGTAGTGGGTATGTAGCATGCGCTGTGATAAAAAGTATCAAGTTTGAAATCAATGAGTTAATCACATCCCGCGGGATCATTGCTCTGGATCTTAGAAATCGTTCAACTGGGAGTCAATAATCATGACACCGTACTTTCAACTATGTTTAAAATGTGAGTGACTGTGGGTGAAATAATAACAGCTTGGATTTGCACAAAATTTGTAATACATAAACTTCTTCACATATCTTTTCTTATATTCTTCATAAAAGTGAACTGCTTTTTGTTCAGTCCATTTTTCTATCTTCTGTTCTCGTCTCCTGTTCCCTGCTTGTTCTTGCTCTCTCTCTCTCGCTCTCTCTCTGTCTCACTCTGTGTCTCACACACACACACACACACACACACACACACACACACACACACACTCTCTCTCTCTCTCTGTCTCACACACGTACACACACACACATACACACACACATAGACAGAAATATAATACATATATGCATAGTCTGAAATAATTATTTTCATATTTGTGATTCTAAATTAGCCTCATTCCATATAATTTTCTCTTCAGATGTTTTTGAGGACAATTGTGTGACTTATAATTATGCTATGTTTGTTTAGGTAAGGTAAACCAGAGACTGAGTCTGCTTTCTTGAGGACTTCAGTTTAAAACATAGAAAAAAAAAAAAAGGTATGTTTACTCATTTCTCCATAAATAATTCGACTAGCAATTACATATAGTGATCCTGGCCCTGTATATTGGAGAAAGAAAAAGAGTGATAGACTTTGACATCAGAAAGTTTTTTTTTTTTTTAAGTTGGAGTCTCACTCCGTTGCCCAGACTGGAGTGCAGTGGCCACTCCCAGCCACCGCAGCCTCCACCTGCTGGGCTCAGGTGATCCTCCCGCCTCAGCCCTCCAAGTAGCCGGAACTACAGGCACGCGTTTCCACGCCTGACTAATTTTTGATTTAGTGTAGAGATGAGGTCTCGCCAAGTTGCCCAGGTGGGTATCGAACCCGCAGGCTCAGACAATCCACTCACCTCGGCCTCCCAAAGCGCTGGGATTACAGGCTGAACCACCGATCCCGGCCTGACATCAAAATTTTATAATCTGAGTCTATGAAATGAGCAATATTACTATACTGAACCAAACCAAATACCTATTTGGTAATACTGTATCTTATTGGCCACCAATTGCTGTTCTGTGGACATGAAAAGTACATATATGAAACACTTTTATTCTGATACAAAACAATATATGTATAAACACACATCTCAAAATGTTACAGGTTTCTTTAAGTTATAATAAAATATTTAAGTATGGAAGCAATTTTATAAAATTTTGGAAACCTATAGGTTATTAATGCATGTGGTTAATGAATGCAAAAGTGAAATTTAACTAACAATGAAAACAATAGTAGCAGCAGAAGCAACAGAAATGAATGAAATGTATTGGGTGCTAGCTAAGCACAATGCTTATATTGTGACCTTAAGAGAAAAAGTCAATACACTTAATTAGCTTTAATAATTTTGCTTTTAATTTTTTAAAATTTATTGATGAGGCACTATAGCTATATAAAGAGATATATATGTAGATAATTTATAAAAGTAATTCTGGGACAAAAGAATTCATAAAGCATGATTAGAGATGCAGAAACTTAAATACACAAAGGATAGGTTTATTACGCATGTCAATTCTTGACTTAAATTCACATCATATGAATTTATCTTGCAGTCATGTCGAATAAAGAGGAAACAGATTTACAACCAGACTTAAGTAACTAAAAAAAAAAACAAAACAAAACTGGATAAAATTAATAAAGCAATGACTTTCAGACATTGTACAACAGGTAATATAAGGCTGTGACTCCAGAGAAAAACAAAGTGAGTCTTATAGTCAGTTTGCCAAATTCAGAGAATTTCCATCACACAGAGCAGAAAGGGAAACCCAAACAGATCCCAAAAATTAATGGCAAGTATTTGAAGAATCAAGACAACTAGCATTCACAAGAGCCCTTGAGTAAAGAGAGTTTCACAAACAGAGAGCTCTGGAGATCTTCAGAGGGTCCCACTTAAGACTTCATTAAGTTAAAACAAAAATTGATGTGTTTGTACATTTTTATGGGTACTTGTGATATTATTTGACATGCATAGTATGTGTAATGATCAAGTCAGGATATTTAGAATGTCAGTCATCTCGAGCATTTATCATTTTTATCTGTTGTGAATATTTCAAGTCCTCTCTTCTAGCTATTTTGAAATATACAGTACATTGTTGTTAACTATAGTCACCCTACTTTGCTATGAAACATTATAACATATTGCTTCTATCTAACTATATTGTTTAGTGCAGGCATAGAAAGAAACTGAGGCCAGAGCAAGATAAACAAAGTAACATGTAAAACTATTCCCAGATCTCACCCGGTAAAAGAAATATTTTATGTTTCTAATGGTTAGAGAAGAGAAGACTCATAAAATAACATTTGAAAAGGTATGCAAGAAATAAAATATAGTTGATAAAAAAGACATAAAACAATTAACTTTGAAAGATGCAGAAATGTCAATGATTCTAAAACTATTAGAAAAAGACCTTAACAAAGCTAATAGCCTATATTTTAAAAATGAAGAGAAAATGGTGACCTTATTAAGAATACATGGAAGATATAAAAAAGACAAAAATAGAACTTCTAGAAATAAAAGCATACAATGTCTAAAATAAAAACAGATCAAGTGTGCTGACTCATGCTTGTAATCCCAGCCTTTTAGGAGACTGTGGTTGTGACACTGTGCTTTAGCCTGGGTGACAGAGTGAGATCCCAGCTCAAAAAAATATAAAAAATAAAAATACACTGGATGAGCTTAACAGAAAAAAAGATGATTGAATTTAAAGACAACAATAGGCACTATTTGAAATGAAACACAGAGAAAAGCAACCAAAATATGTGAACTGACAAGCTGTACAAAAACGTCATATGGTCTCAGATATACATAGTTAAAGTTACAAAGAGAGTGGAGAAGAGGTAAAGAAAGGTTATAAAGCAATCATGGGAAGTTTTCAAATTTGAACACTATACTCCTAACAACAATAAACACAATGAACTTTAAGCAGGATCAGCAATGCCCATCATAATCAAATGACAAAATCAGTAATAGAGAAATTATTTAAAGCAATGAGAGAGGAAAGATACGTTACCGAGAGCGGCATGGCTTGGCAGATAGACAGGAAGGGTCTTGAGAAGAAGTAACACCTGTGGAAATGCCCCTGCACTGCCCTTGTTATATAACTAGTAATTGAAAATGTCGTTAAGAACATTGTCTTAAGTCCGGATATTTTGTTCAAAGGGACTTTTCACCATGCGAGCACAGTAGCTTAACTAAGTGTCCTAACTTGACCAAAGCTGACTATAGGATCATTAGCATGTCATTAGCATTGAGATTTTACCCTTGCCCCCTTCCCCAGTGAGTGGTCTTTTCTGTGGTACTTATGGGTAATAATCAAGATGGAGCCACTTTGGTCAAGGGCACACGTGCACAGTAGAGGCTGGGACCAAGAAACTAGTAGGAGATTGATAGGCAGGTAAGATGCAAACGAGAAGAATGCCACTAGATGCAAGAGAGAAAAACACAGAACACTCCCCCACTGCGGGTAACCCATTTGGGGTCCCCTCTCTTCTTGAGAGCTTTCTGTTGCTTAATAAACTCCTCTTTCACTCATCTTTTGGCGTCCACGTTCCCTAATTTTCTTGGTCATGAGACAAGAACTTGAAGATCTACGTTGACAGCACAGTTGAAAATTCCTGCAACTATAGAAGAAAGTTCTTTTGTTGTGGTTTCGTTTGTTTTGAGTTAGAGTCTCACTCTGTCATCCAGACTGGAGTGCAGTGGCACAATTACTGCTCATGGCAGCCTCTGCTGCCTGGGCTCGGGCAATTCTTCCATCTCAGCTTCTCCAGGAGCTGGGACTACAGACAAGTGCCACCACACCTGGCCAGTTTTTTGAGTTTTTGTAGAGACAAGGTTTCTCTATGTTCCCTAGGCTGGTCTTGAACACCTGGGCTCAAGCAATCCTCTTGCAGTGGCTTTACCAAGGACTGGGATTATAGGCGTGAGCCACTGTGCCTGGCCAGGAGAAAAATTGAAGAGAGAAAAATGGAAGTATATTCTAGTTTTTATACTATATATGAAGTTGTATAATATTATTGGAAAGGATACTGTGACAAATTAAATACACACTAAACTCTCAATGTAATAACTAAAAAACAAAACTACATAATAATAATAAAAAAAATAGAGTGCTAAGCAAATACCTGAGGCAGAATGGGATCATAAGAAATACTCAGTACGAAAGTAGCCAGAAAAAGAGAACAAGAAACAGATGGGACAAACAGAAAAACAGAAAGATGACTGACTTAAACCTATGCCAATAATAATTAATTATAAATTGTCTAAATGTCCCAATTAAAAAGCAGAGGTCATTAAATTACAAAACAAAAATCTAAATACATATGTCTACAGAAACTTTAAATATAATGGCACAAATATGTTTAAAGCAAAAGGAAAGCATATGAAATACTATCCAGACTAATAAAAGGAAAACTGGATTGACTATATCAATATCACAGAAAATAAGTTTCAGAGCAAAGAATATTAGCAGGCATACACATCATTATTTTATACTGATAGAGGGAAGTAAATTTATCAAAAAGACCTAATTTCAAACGTTATGTTCCCAATAATAAAATTTCAAAACAAATAAAGCAAATCTGACAGACCCAAAAGGAGAATAAGGACAAATCTACAATTATAATTTAAAGTATTTGTAAAATCAAAAGAAGAAACAAGTTATGCTATAATTATACATTTGTTTCTTTAGACAGCATTACCTCTTTCTCAATAAATGATGAGCAAATTGAGAAAAATTCAATAATCCTAAAAAGTTTTGAACAACATTATCAGTCAACTTTATATAACTGACATTTGTAGAATACTGCACCTCAAAACAGTAGAATGTCCAAGCTTTTCAAGTGTACCAATAATATTTATTATTATAGATCACATTCTAGGTCATAACATATATTTTCACCAATTTAAAAGAACTAAAGTGATACCAAGTATGATCTGTCACTACTGAACATGAAACTGAAAGATCAGCAACAGAGTGCTATCTAGAAATCTTCAATATCTGAAAACTAAATATGCTTCTCAGACATCTAACTTGTGAGACAAAGTTATCACAAGATAAATGAGAAAGTTTTAAAATAATGAATGAAATTGAAAACACAACATACCAAAATTTGTGGAGCAGGACTTGTATAGCATTAAACACATATTAGTAATAGTATTTTTTTTTTTTTTTTTGAGTTGACGTCTCACTCTTTCACCCAGGCTGTAGTACAATGGCACACTCACCGCTACCCCAGCATTGACTTGCTGGACTCCGCGATTCCACCTCAGCCTTCCAAGTAGCTGGAACTACTAGGCAGGTGATATCAGGATCAGCTAATTTTTTTTAATTTATCCTAGAGACTGAGGTCTTGCCAAGTTGCCCGGGCTGGTCTCGAACCCATGGGCTCAGGCAATCCACTTGCCTTGGCCTCCCAAAGTGCTGGAATGATATGCTGAGCCACCGAGCCCAGCCAACACAGAATAGAAGGTTCTCATTTAAGTTATCTAAGCTTCAACTCTCAGAAATTAGAAAGGAAAGAGTAAATTAAACCCAAAGTAACCAAAATGAAATAAAAATTAGAGTAAAAATCAATGAAACAAACAATAAAAGAACCATGATTGGGTAAATCAACTACACCAAAACTGCTTCTTTGAGATGTAAATATAAAGTCAAAATATGTTTAAGGTAAAAGGGAAAAAAACCAAGGTATACTATGCTGAAACTGGTACAACAAAAATTGGAGTGATTATATTAACATCACACAAAATAGGTTTTAGACCAAATAAATTATCTCTTGCCAGACTAGTCAAGAAAAAAAAGAAGGAAAACACAAATTACTAGTAGCAGGAATGAAAGAGGGGATATCACTACAGATTCTCAGAGGTAGAACATTTTTCTAACCAAGTAGCCACGTTATACACATTTGGTTTTACAATTCAGGCAATTTCAACTTTTAGCCAGAAAGGAAAATTTTGGAGGAAAAGAGAAAAAAAAGACAAGAAATTCAATGGCTCCTGTGTCTGTGAAGAGATAAAAGAGCCAGCCAGATCATTCTTTTTCTTTCTTCTTCTCTCACATTTGTAAACAATAGCAGTAAGTTGTGACATAGAGTTGCTGAGAGAGAAGACACTGTTTTTTCTGACCCACTGTCTTTTCTGTGATCCTACTCACTGATAAATATCTGAACAGAGTGAACCAGAACATTGTATATAAACTTACATTTTTCATAGAGCCAATCCTACATGAGTTTCAATACCAGACGACTAATTTCTGCTGGTGCCTTGTTTCAAGCCAGTAATTACTGCCAAAGACTTCAAAAAGATAACGATCCTTGCCTGTTCTAGATCAAATTGTCCCACACTTTGACACTCTGGAAGGAATCCCTGTATTCAGATAGTGCCAAGAGGATGTAAGGTTCTGTTCACGTGTTGATTTGATGTTTTGGCACTCTAGAATTTTTTTTCATCTGAGACGTTGCAAAAACATATTTTCTGGTCTTAATAAATGTCAAGAAATAATATTGTGACTAAAAAAATGCATTTCTCTCACAAGTTAAATTTTTAAATCAAAGTAAAATTTGCACATGCGAGAAAAAAGTATTGGAATCTAGGAAAGCACGGCAGACATGTTTCCTTGGGTCACTAATATAATAACAGCATATGTTTACTAAGTTCTTACAACATTTCGGGATCTAAACTAAACACTTTACATGTAATATTTTATTTAATCCCTAAACACTAACCCATGAGGAAGTTATTACTCTCATTTTGTATGTAAGAAATCTGAGGTTTGGTGAGGTTTGGTGAGGTTACCCACAGTGACACAGCAAATACGTGATGAGGCTGTGACATTAATCCAGTGTGTTTGGCACCAAATGCATGACTCTCAACCACTAGAATATAGCGTGTCTTAAGAAGATGACTTGTCCAAGCATTAATGCACTGAGTATTAGAAGTATAAATACAAAGGAAATTAATATGGATGAGGACACAGGCTATTAATGACTGAGAATAAAAGTATACGGACTAATGAACAACTTATATGTTTCCCTATCACATACAAACTAATAATTAATTAGCATTCAAGTAAACTGTATAAAATTGATCTATAAAATGACATTGTAAGAGCCTTGGTATTCTATGTTATTTGTATTAGTTATGCATTATTCACTATTTTTTCCTCTTTAAACATTTCTATTACATTTTCTAAAACTTCACTTTAAAAAGCTTAACATCACTTCAGATTCCATGAAAATGTGCATACATTTTAAATAGAAATTTCCTTTGGGCAACATCCCGTACTTTTCTGTGTCAAATTTAGCTGTCTTGTTTTCCAAATTTCTTGTTGCTTCTCTCCTTTTTTTAAAAAAAGTATTTTATGTGTGTGTGTGTATTTTAGAATCTATCTTTAAAACAAACAAATCAGCAATGAATGCCTTTTAAAAAAAATTCTGATCCATCCTGAAGAGATGTGTACAAGTGATTTATTTCTTTTACCCCAATAATATTGGATATGAAAGGAATATGATCATATCTAAAAGGATTTCTGTCTAATTGCACCTAACACAAATGTATGGGTTTTAAGTAAATAGGTATTTCTTCATCTCAGGGAATGAGACGCCTGTGGGTTGGCAGATCACCAGGTTCCAAGATGCCATAAAGAAAATAGGCTCTCCATCCTTAACGCCAACATCTGCATCTCAAGGAGTTGCATTTATTCTGAGCAAGAAGAAATAAGCATTAGAAGCAGCACAAAGTGCTTTCATCTTATTGGCCAAAAATAAGTATTGGCCCAAAATAAGTAATACGTGGCCAAGCCAGCTGCAGCAGAGACTGAGATATGTCATTTTGATTTTGTTTTGCTTAGCTTGCTAGCCTTTAAGGAGAGGAAAGTAAGCAAGTGGGGAGAAGAAATGGATGCTGACTGAACAGATTGACATTATTTGCTTGTTTTTATAGAAAGATAATTGCAGGTAATTGAGAAAAAGTACTGTCCCAGCTGGTTGAGTCTCACCTGTGGAATTTGGAAGGTTTTTGCCAGTAGCTGCTATAATTGAAATGTTAGTTACTGTTCAAGTGACTTTACCAAAGGGTTTAATATGTAAACACTGATGACAAATAAGCTATTCCTAGTGCTACTGCTATACTCTTATTAGGTAACTTGAGAAAGAAAATGAAATGTTATTTGGTTAATTACTCACCTGATTTTACACATTAACGAGCATGTATGTCTATATTACTTAATATAACATTTTTTGTCATATCTTTTTTTTTTTTTTTGAGTTGAAGTCTCACTCTGTTGACCAGACTGGAGTGCAGTGGCCTCCCGGCCACCGCAGCCTCGACCTGCTGGGCTCCGGCGATCCTTCCACCTCAGCCTTCCAAGTAGATGGAACTACAAGTGTGCGCTACCAGGCCAGGCTAATTTTTTGATTTATTGTAGAGATGAGGCCTCGCCTAGTTGCCCAGGCGGGTCTCGAACTCGTGGGCTCAGGCAATGCACTCACTTCGGCCTCCCAAAGCACTGGGATTACAGGCTGAGCCACCGAGCCCAGCCTTTTTGTCATATCTTAAAATAAATTTTAGATACTTCAAAGATCCAATGGAGGCGATATATATTTTCCCAGGACATACTTTTTAAAATATTTAAAATGCCTTTACTCTTGTGCAATAGTTTTTAACAGAATAAAATGCAAAACTGTTCACATTTATTTTTACACAATTTATCTCTAAAATCTTGCATAGTAGATGGCATATAAGTTATAAATATATCTCAATTTAGCAACTGGAGTGTAGCATTCAATCACCTCCATAAGCTCTTTCTTATCCTATTATTTCCCTAAATATTTATGCTAATTTTGATTATTGGTCATGACCAAAAGAAGACACTTGCAGACTGAGTCTTGGGGCACTTCAATGTTAGAAGTCTGGAAAATAAGAAAACATAAAAGGAAAATGAGAAGGAATAACAAGAAGATTACAAGAAATGAGTTGCCTGGGAGCTAAGTGAAGAAAGCATTCCAAAAGGAAAAGTGATCAAACTACATCAAATGTTACTGACAGATCTAATATGATCACAACTGAAAACTGATCATTGAGTTTAGTCTTACAGACATTGTTAGTGACCTTGATAAGAGCTTTTCTGGTGAAAAAGTTGGGATGAAAGCCTGTGTGCAGCACAGAAAGAAAGGAAGAATATTAGATTATGTAAATATTAAAAACCCAGTGATTTTGCTGTGAAAAGAAAGAGATTATTGGGGTGGTGCCTGGAGAGAAATACGGCCTCAAACAGAGTAGATGATACTGCCTTTTTGCTGGAACCAAGGGATTTCCTGGGATGTGGGAATTTCAATGAGGTCTATAGTTGGTCACAGATTATTTGCACTTTGATGGAAATAAGACAATAGGAGGAGAAATTGTAATTGCTGGAGTGATCACCTTGAGAAAGGGAAAGGTGATAAAATTTGGTAACTGATGAATATCAGGGACAGTTAAAGCAATGTAATCCTGGCTGTAGGTGGATATATATTGGTGAGACATGAAAACTCCCTTCTGAGTCTTGGGGCACTTCACAATGGCATGGGAAGCAAGAACATCAGAGGAGAGTAAGGAAAGGGTATGGTTGAGGAGAGAAGACAGAAAATAAAAGTGCTGTTTAGGAGAACACAAGAGTAAGCAGAAAAGGCAATTGTAATATGAATGTAAGACAGCATTAAGAACCTCTTAATAGAGGTCATGATTTTATTTCTTATTTTGTTTTTTGGAAATTAAAATGTTTTAGTTATTTGGAGGGAAGGAATTACAATTCAGGGAATACACACGGGCCCGTTGGTCTTCTGGGTATCCAAAGAACAAAGAGAAGGTTAGAGGTAACATTAAAAGTAGAAATGCTGGGTATCACTCTTGGAGAAATTTCATTGGTGCTAGTAAGGTTTTGAGGAGGTGGAATGTTCTGATTGGTAAGTGACAGTAGTGGGCAAAGTCTTAGAGTTGTGGAAGGTTTCAGCAGCCATTAGATAAAACTGGGTTCAGATTACAGTTGGCGGTTTCAGCTGCCAGACTTGCAGAGAATTCCATTTTTGAAGCAAGATTTTGTGCCTTGAGTGATATCCCGCCCCCCCTACCCCCCGGCTTCTTGACTCTGTTTTATTTGGGTATGACCAGAATGACCCAATTCATATCAACTTTCACAAGTTCTTTCTGGAGCATGCCTTACTCCCTCCATTTGGAAGAAGAGAGCAGTCAGAAATGATGAATATTTGAGACTATTTCATTTTGCTCATTTGTTTATTGTCCATCTCCTATATGCCAACAGAAACCATTAAGGAAGATATTTTTATTTGTGTGTTTTTCTTGCTGATATCACATTAGTGCCTAGAAGAATGTGTGTCACAGTAGGAATTCTAGAAATATTTGTTAATATATTTTCTGACTGATAGAAGTAATGTTGCATTTTGTAACTTTAACTCACAATAGTCCATATTCATTACAATATTCTTACAGACTTGTTCATTTAAGAGTGTAGCATTTTAAAGAATAAGCATCTGATCCATTTGAATCCTTACATACCACTTATATTATCTCAAGTGTGCGTCTTGACTGGTACTAAAGAATATTTTATTACTATTGTTTTAAGTCCAACCATCCTACAAAGAAATTTTGTAATTGTTTTTTTCAGGTAGTTAATTGCTTAGGAGGTCATTTTAGTATAATTGATTATTTAATTTACATATTGGCTTATGTAACCACTTAGCAAGAGTGGTAGCTTTTGTGATGGAGCAATGATTTAGTAGTTTTCAACCCTTGCTCCAGTTTGAATCACCTTGAGTGCTCTACAAGCATGTGAATTCCAAGGCCTCACCCCACACCAATTATACCAGTTAAACAAGGCTTTCTAGGGTTGTCCAGATGTCAATATTTTTAAGTGTTTTAAAGTGCGCTAGAACTAAGAATTCTCATAATTACTGTTGTTATATTATTTTTTTAAAAAATGAAAAAGGCCGGGTTCGATGGCTCAATCTGTAATCCAGCACTTTGGGAGGCTGAGACGAGTGGATTGCCTGAGTCCGCAGGTTCAAGACCAGCCTGGGTAACTTGACGAGACCTCATCTCTACAATAATTTTTTTTAAAAAATTAGCCGGGTGTGGTAGCACCCACCTGTAGTTCCGGCTACCTGGAAGGCTGAGGCAGAAGGATCACCGGAGCCTAGCAGGTTAACACTGGGGTGGCCGTGAGCATGCAAATGCACTCCAGCTTGGGCAATGGAGTAAAACTTCGACTCAAAAAAAAGAAAACAATATGTTTTGTGTATTTAACTGGTTGTAGGAAATAGAATTTTAAAATGTAAAATTAATGAATTCCTCTATAGATCCTAGGAGAATCATCTGCCCTAAGATAAGTCTAATTTGTTTTTTTGTTGTTGTTGTTGTTTTGGGGTCTCACTCTATCTCCCAGGTTGAAGTGCAGTGGCACTACCACAGCTCACCACAGCCTTGACTTCCTGGGCTCAGGTAATCCTTCCTCCTCAGCATCCTGAGAAGCTGAGACTGCTGGCACACGCCACCATGCCTGACTAGTATTCTTAATTTTTGTAGAGGCTAGGTCTCAGTATGTTATCCACGCTGGTCTTGAACTCCTGGGCTCAGGCAATCCTCTGTTCTCAGCCTTCCAAAGTACCAGGATTATAGGTGTGAGCCACTGTGCCTGGCTGATAGATCTAATTTTTTTTTTTTTTTTTTTTGAGTTGGAGTCTCACTCTGTCGCCCAGACTGGAGTGCAGTGGCCGCTCCCAGCCACCGCAGCCTCGTCCTGCTGGGCTCCGGCGATCCTTCTGCCTCAGCCTTCTGAGTAGCCGGAATTACAGGCATGCGCCACCACGCCCGGCTGATTTTTTTATTTATTGTAGAGATGAGGTCTTGCTGCCCAGGCGGGTCTCGGACCCGCGGGCTCAGGCAATTCACTCACCTCAGCCTCCCAAAGGCGCTGGATTACAGGCTGAGCCACCGAGCCCGGCGATAGATCTAATTTTAATGTACTAATCCTTTAAAAGTTATTCTGTTGGTCTGCAAACAAGCAGTCACTGCTCCATAAATGCCAAGTCACATGTTCCATGTCAAACAGGTAACCAGACCAGAAACAATGTTTTCTTGTTTGTTTGTTTGTTTGTCCAACAAGTTACTACTGATGGCATTTACCTTTTTCCTAGCTAAAAGACACTACAGACATTCTGCAGCCCAGACTTCCAGGATCCCGGTCTCAAATTTCTCTACCTCTGCTCTAGCATCCTAATTGCATGAGTGTGTGTGATGTGTTCTACTAAAACCTTTCACCTTTTCTTTGAGGGTCAGAGTCTCAGATCTGTTGTGTGTTGGCAATCCAATTATACATGGTTAAGATTCTAAGTGGCATGGATTATTGCCTTGAAATGCTGCAGCCTGTGAGGCAGGATTGTTGGGCTTGATAAAGATGGAAAATTAAATCTAGATCCTAGTTTTGTTTTGTGTTTGGAAGAACTGGAAAACAAAGTGCTTTTGATGACAAGTGTTTTGAAGGAGTTATTCTTATTGAGAGCTCTTCCTAAATGTCTTCTGCTTCTTTACTGTCATACTTCCAACTCATAGTTCAAATGAACAAATAAATGAGAACTTGATCCTGAATGAAAGTGTGGGTGTGAGACTACTTGATAGATTTTATTTTGTGAAAAACTTCTGCATGTATGGGCACTCCATGATGAAAACTATCTAAAATTAGGATTGAGCACTATATTAAATTCTAGACTAGTAATCATCTGCTTTTAAGGCAAGCCATGAAATTCTAATTGATCAGGGACTGTGAGCCCTAAACCTTAGCTTTCTCAGTGCAGAATTTCAGAAAACCATTCACTGCTATTTGATTGAAATTAGCAAATGACATTAAACCAATTTACTATCTTAATATCAAAAGGATTTACATAAATGCACAAATAAAACAAAAGGCTATCCATTATCCATCACAAGTAACGAATATTCTCCTGCTCACATTTTAGTGAATACAATACAATAAAAATGAGAGAAAAGGTAAAAATATTGGAAAGAAGAATTTAAAATATGTTTTCAAAATAAGATATAATTATATAAAAATCGAAGAGAATCCAATTAAAAATTTTAGTATGTACAAGTAAGTTTAGTAGAGGTCAGATATCTATCTATCTACCAGAACAAATCAGTAAGAAAATGTAATAAAAACGATATCATTTCACAGAAGCAATATACATGTAAATATTCTAGAGTTAAATTTAATATCTGGAGAGAAACTACGTAAAGAAAACAATACAATTCTTCCAAGAAAGCTAAACTATCACTGTTTAAGAACATAGAACTTGCATAGTCTGCATGAGAATCAATAGTGTTGTAAAGAGAACATTAAAATTTATCTATAGATCTAATTTAACTCTGAACAAAATCCTAATAATATTATTGAGATAACATAAAATTATTTCCAAATATTACCTAGGAAAATGTGCAAAACCAGACAAAATAATTTTATAAAAGACTGATGAAGAGAGATTTGTCTTACAAAATAAATTATTATAAATTATGGATTATTATTAAAATATTATAAACCATGGATAGACATTGGAAGTATAGGTCAGAATGTACAATCGGAGATAGGGCTAAGATATATATTTTCTTTTCTATTTTTTTTTTTTTTTTTTTGAGTTGGAGTCTCACTCTGTCGCCCAGACTGGAGTGCAGTGGCCGCTCCTGGCCACTGCAGCCTTGACCTGCTGGGCTTCAGCGATCCTTCTGCCTCAGCCTTTCCAGTAGCCGGAATTACAGGCATGCACTACCACGTCCGGCTGATTTTTTAATTTATTGTAGAGATGAGGTTTCGCTGCCCAGGCGGATCTCGAACCCACGGACTCAGGCAATCCACTCACCTCAGCCTCCCAAAGGCACGGGATTACAGGCTGAGCCACCGAGCCCGGCAAGATATATATTTTCAATAGTCAAAATGACACTTTGGAAACCTACTCAAAGCATATCAGTACTCAGTTCAGAACCTTCTCATGCCTTCCAAAATCATTTCGTGTAAATGCCAGTCTCAGATGCCCCCAGCACCCCACATACCCAGGTCCCCTTCCGACTATAACTCCCTGACACTCATTGCTCCAGATTACAATGCTTCTGCCTCAGATCGTTGCACCTGTTGCTCTACCAAGAATACTCTTCTCCTAGAAAATCACATGGCTAGGAAATCAAATCTCCTCTGCTGTATTCTTTACTTTGAAAAATCACAAGAGAATGGGTGTCCTGAATTGTCTCTTCTAAGATAGTGCCCTGTATCTATCTCTCTTATTCTGTTGTATTTTTTATTGCCAATGATTGACTGAAATACATATTTATTTGTATGTTGCTTATCTCTGCTCACTAGAATGTAAGCTTCAAGAGGCAGGAAACTTTTTTACCCTCACTGCTCTATTCTAGCACATAAAGCCATGCTGAAGTATGCAAGACATTTAATCCTTATTTGTAGACTATGTGAATAAAAAATGAATGAATTGAAACAACTGACCGACTCCAAGAAACAATCATCTCTCTACTTTAAAACTTAATGCAATTAAATTCCAGATGAATGAAAACCTTAAATTTTAAAAACTGAAGATTTTAGAGGAAGGAGCTTAATATGCACATAATGAATACAGTCTTTTAAAGAATACATCGAAAACAGAAACAATTTAAAAGTTCATCACAATGGCCATTTAAAATTTTAACTGGATCCTCAAAATATTATAAGCAAAATATAAAGGCAAATTAAACAATAAATTTATAAAGAATTATGAATTTAATGCTGAATTGCTATTCTAAATTGTCTTAAAATCTTTTTTTTTTGAGTTGGCATCTCACTCTGTCGCCCAGACTGGAGTGCAGTGGCTGCTCCCAGCCACCGCAGCCTCAACCTGCTGGGCTCCGGCGATCCTTCCGCCTCAGCCTTCCGGGTAGCTGGAACTACAGGCGCGTGCTACCAAGCCCAGCTAATTTTTGATTTATGGTAGAGATGAGGTCTCGCCAAGTTGCCTAGGCGGGTTTCGAACCCTTGGGCTCAGGCAATCCAATCACCTCAGCCTCCCAAAGCTCAGGATTACAGGCGAGCCACCGAGCCTGGCTGTCTTAAAATCTTTTAAGATTTATAAGAAATAAGTGACTACTGAAAAATAGAAATCACATGTAAAGGGCATTAACAGACAATTCATAAGTGAAGAAAAATGTCAATAAACATATTACAAGATTTATCTTCAGTGATAATTTTAAAATGTTAATTAAAGTAGTGAAATGCCATTTCTAAACACCAGAGATTTTTTGTTTTAATCAAAAAAACATTGAATTAGTCAAAAAGCCAGGAACGAAAGACTCCCCTGGTGGGTGTGTAAGGTGATCTAATACTCCTAGATATTGATTTCTCCAGAAGTAGCTAAACAATTCTGTACCTTTAATGTAGCAATATCACCTCTGGAAAAGCACTGAATGAGGTCTACCACCTCACCAATCAGTCTCCTGGTGAACCCGACAGTTCTAGGCTAGCCTCAAGAAGAATCCAGCTGTTCCGTAATCACAGAGCTTTACTATAGTAGTGCTCCATAGAACACTCATTAAAAAGTATTTCCCAAATTGTTAAACAGCTACACATCATCAAATAATAACCTTGGTTTGGTTTCAATTGTGATCCATCCCTTCATCTCTCCATTACGTGTAACTCCAGATGGAAAAGGTGATCATCCCCGGGTGATGAAATTAAGGGTGAGTTTTTTTTTTATTAATCAATATTTTTTATTATGGTTTTGTGGGGTACAGTTAAGGGTTAGGTGTACAATTACGTTTCATTCAGGCACCCTGTTGATAAGAAGTGTTTTCCCATTCCCAGACAGATATTTGCTACTGTTAATCCCACCCCCCCCCCATAGTTTCCCAGTACCGTCAGTCATTTTCTTATAGTATTACATTGGATGTTCAAGGTCCATTATATGAGTGAGAACATGTGATACTCGGATCTTTGTTTCTGTGAGAGGTCGCTCAGTATTATAGACTCTAGTTCCACCCAGGTTGCTGCGAAATTCATGATTTTGTTCTTTTTTATGGCTGCGTAGTATTCCATCGTGTATGTGTACCATGTTTTTTAATCCAGTCCTCTTTTGATGGGCAGCATGGTTGTTTCCAGGTTCTTGCTACTGTGAGCAACACTGCGATAAACATACGTGTGCAGGTATCTTTTTTATAGCAGGCAGCCATCTTGTTCCTGTCCGGCCCCACCCCCTCTGGGGCGAGCAGCTGTGATAGCACCACCTGCTGGCGATTCAAGGTAACAACACCGAAACGGGAGAAACAAGCTTGATAAAGACATAGACCAGAGTGCTGAACGGGGGTAATCTGAACTGTCCGTCACGGGAGAAACAAGCTTGATAAAGACATAGACCAGAGTGCTGAACGGGGGTAATCTGAACTGTCCGTCACAGCAGACCAGGGGCAACTGACCCTAACTGCAAGCTAATTTACCAGCTTGGAAAAAAAAACTAGAAATCAGACCTAAAGGGTGATTTTTATATTTCTTCCTCTTCTTCCTATTTTCTACACTGAATGTGGATTTCACTTGCAATAAGAATAGGATTAGAAATTATTGAAAAGCCAACTGAAAAATAATGAAAAAATATAATCTTAACTTGGAAACCAAAGAAGGATGTATCATTTCAATATTAATCTCCTCATTACAAAGATCTTCCTTGCTTTATATTATGTAGAGGGAAAGAACAGAAGAAAAAGGATGGTGCAATGAATTTATGGATTTAAGGATGGTGCTATGAATTCTGGTCCCTACTGTTCTAGCACAAAAGTTTGTAGGGATCAGAAAAGACGATGAGAGACTCATTTAGCAAACAGCCTAGTAAAATAATGTGAATCACTGTTTGCCTATATCATTGACTGTTTCTGACAAGTGGCCTATTCCGTTTTAATACAGTTATTTCAAATATCTTATTGTTTTCTTCTTGCCTTCTGTGCTAGAATGCATCATTGCTCAACCATTATTCTGTAGCAAAATAACCCAACAATATTAGTATTATGTGCCTCCCACCCCCCCTCCCTTTTTTACATTGGAAAACAGGAACTCAGGGTGAGAAAGGGCACAAAGGAACTTTCTTTATGCAAGGGAAAAAACAAGCAAACAGGAACACTGGACCAAGGGTGAAAAGAATTGAAAGTGGAAACTTCACTCTTTAGAAAGAGTGATACAGATGATAGTTAAAGATAGACTTTCAAAGGGAGAAGAAAGTGCTATGATAACCAGTGAATAACTGAATTTCCATGCCCTTGAATATAAGGAAAAATATTTTAATCTAGTTGATTTTCAGTTTGTTTTAGAAGCTTTATATTATAATTTCATTTTGTATTTTTTCTCTCTTTAAGTTCTTTTATGTTTTTCTCTTGTATGGGTTCCGCCGAAAGAAATACCATTAGCAAATGCCATAAGAAGTGTGCATGTGCCACAAAAAACTGAGGATAGAATAGCCAGGCTAGGCTTTTCAACCATTTCCTCTGTGGTCTCCTGCGTTACAATAGCAGCCTCTGCTTCCATGCTTTCTTTTTTGGCTACCAGAGTAGCAGGAATCCTGTTTCTAAGTCTAACAGAGAGACATGGGTCTAGCAAGCCAAGGAGGAATTCTAAATGGGTTTTTGAGTCATGATATTTTTTTTAACTATAAAATTGATATACATTTTCTTTTTCTATTCATCTACTGATGGACACTTAGGTTAGCACAGATCTCTTTTCGACATATTGATTTCATAGCCTTTGTATGTATACCTACTATATATTCCAGTACTGGAATTTCAGTGTTCCTATGTGTTTATATATGGTGATATATGTACACACAAAAAAATATTCAGCCTTTTAAGAGATGGAAATCCTGTCAGGTTGCAACAAGATGGATACGCCTGAGGAACTCTATGTTAACTGGAATAAGGCAGGCATAGAGAGACAAATACTACATAATCTTGTATGCAGAGAATAAAAGACTAAAACTTATAGAAACAGAGTAAAAGGATGGATATCAGGGTCTCGGAGATGGGAAGATTGGGTCATGTTAGTCAAAGTACACAGAATTTCAGTTACGTAGGAGGAATAAGTTCAAAAGATCATTGTGGCTACATCATTGTGACTCACAGTTATTGACAATATATTATATTTTTGAAAATTGTTAAGGGAATAGATTTTAAGTTTTCTCACCAAAAAAATGTATGTGAGATAATGTAGGTGTTAAATGCCTTGATTTTAGCCATTCTACAATGTAGATACATGTTGAAAAGTCACGTTGTACATCATAAATATATACAACTTTTACTTGTCAATTAAAATTCACTAATTAGCCAAAAATTTAAAAATAAAAATAGTACATATTTATAGTGGAGCCTGTGGAAATGTATATGAATATATTAAGAATATATTCATAATCTTTATATCCATAGACCACAACTATTTTATATATATACATATATATGTATATATATATTCACAACTCTGCAAATATAATAGTGTAGAAGAGAAGTGTGGGTTCATCACTGGGTTCATGACTGAGACTCTTAAAGTAAAAGACAGATAGATAAGACAAAGGCATACAGATTTACTTAGTATAAGTTTTACATGATACAAGAGCCTCAGAAATAAAGACTCAAAGAAACAGGGAAAACTGTATATTTGCATGGATGGTCTTGAAGAAGTATTGTTGGAGGACAAAAGGGCATACTATAATAAACTAGAAAAGCCTGTAAACAAGGCTTATTTGTTCAGATTCTTCTGTGTTCCTGTGTGACATTCCTTTCTTCTGGGTATAGGAAGGACCCCTCTGGAAATAAAGATCTTGTGAACTACTTTGGAGAGAGATCAGATAATTATTTTATGGCCTGCTTCAAAGGAGAGGAGTGAAACAAGGGTCAGAAAAGTGTCCTGCTTCTGCTATTTTTTTTCAAAAGCCAAGGTACATTTTGGGTGGTATGTCCTGAACCCCAACATTCTCCTGTCTGAAACTTTCCAAGAAATTTCATAGTCCAAAAACTGGGTTAATGGCTGGTCTCATAAGCTATTGAGCCAGTCCATCAGACTCTAGAATAGGTCAGTCCAGTTTAAAGTTATGTCTCATTTCAGGACGTGGCATGGTAGGTTGGCTTCTACCAAAATTAGGCCTCTATCTGGTGTGTTCAATCAATTATTTTTGAAGAGGCATTTCTATACAACAAAAGGAAAACAAAGGTTAATGGCTACAACAAACTGTAAACTGTTTTTTAGTTCAAAGGGCAACCAGTTGAGAAGATTTCTAAGTCTGAGCCTGAAGCATCTTCAAATGCAGTGAGGGCAGGCAGTGTCAAGTTGACAGATTTTCCTGGTTTGCCATTTGCATCTGGTGTTCCAGTGAACTTTTTGGGGAGCTCATAAAGCAAGAGGTGAAAAGGTTATATGTATATGAGCTGTTGTGGTGTTTTCTCCAAAGTCTATAACTAAATTTATTTTGTGCTTACTATGTCCCAGCACTGCTGCAAGCACTTTACATCTTAATATTTACATATATTAACTCACTGAATCTTCTAAGCAATCTTATATGATAAGAACTACTATTTAACCTCATTTTGTAGATGAAAACACTCAAGCACAGAGTAACTTGACCAAGGTCACATGACAGTGAGGCATGGAGGTGAGGTTTATACATATTAATAACTATTTTAAAAATTAAAAGTTTTAGTAACATGAGCGTTAGTTTGATGAACTAGTTATTTTAAGTGTTTATGCAAGTTTAGACTCATATTCTAGAACTTTCTATAAAATATTGGCTTGAGATGTAAGAAAATGTTATAACTGTACCCTATAAGTCTACTATAATTATATGTCTGAAGTCTGATAATAAAGAAAGAAAAGGGAACACTGTGGTTTAATATTTCTTATTACAAATATTTAGACAAAAATATAAAATATAAGCAGATTAAATTTTTTTTTTGAGTTGGAGTCTTACTCTGTCACCCAGACTGGAGTGAATGGCCGCTCCCGGCCACTGCAGCCTCGACCTGTTGGGCTCTGGCGATCCTTCCACCTCAGTCTTCCAAGTAGCCGGAATTACAGGCGCGCGCTACCATGCCCGGCTAATTTTTTGATTTATTGTAGAGATGAGGTCTCGCTGCCCAGGCGGGTCTCGAACCCATGGGCTCAGGCAATTCACTCACCTCAGCCTCCCAAAGACGCGGGATTACAGGCTGAGTCACCGAGCCCGGCTAAGCAGATTAAATTTAACCCACTATTCAGGAAGATCTTTCCTGCCAATTTATAAGAATGACCTAGTTTGCTCTTAAAGAGTTGTGAATATTTACTAATTGCATAATTTGTTTGGACAGGGTAACACGTGCCAGATAATCCTCCCATGGCATAAACTATGACCAGGTTTGTCTGATCTACACATCTGTCTACAGCTCTATTCTTATGGGAAGGTAATTGTAAATGCCATCTTTTGTCCTCCTCTTCCTCCTACCAGGTTTAGTCTGGAGTTCTTTCTCTGAATAGATACATAGGAAGAGAAAGGAAGGTAAAAAATTGATCTTGAGAGAGGATTTTGGATGTGGCACCAAACTTATTTATTGTAATAAACCAAGAATATCATTCCTACCCAGGTAAATGGTAGGCACCATTTTGTTGTTGTTTTGTGCCTGTTTGCTTCATCTGTTATTTCGCATAACAGTAAAACTGAGATAGACATTTACATAATTTTCACCAGTTTCTTTAAGTGGTGTCTTAGCATCAGATCCTCTTGGAAAAATGACCTGAAATGAGGTGTCTGTAAAGACAATTGATTTGGGAAACTATTTCAGGCAGCAGTAGGTGGGAGGCTGGAAAAAGTGAAGCAGAGAGAAGAGGGAAATAGCAATGAAAAGGTGCATTCTCTGGCCGACCTCCACTGTGGGCAACTCAGGGGTACCATCCCACCAGGACCCTTCAAGGCAAGGTGTTCACCTAAAGAACAAAAAGATGGAAACGTTCATTCACCAGTTCTATTAACTCATCTGTCAGTGATTACCCTAGGAGGAATGGACACCTTTCACTTCTAGGCTGCACACTGGTGTTTGTTAGGTATGGTCCATCAGGCATCCCCACTTGCAGCTTCTCTGAAAAGCTCTGGGGAAGAAAACAAAGGGCTCTGAAGAGACACGGCTGCACATAATGGCTGACTCATTTGTGATTGGGACAAGTGGTCAGCCAAGACCATGTGGCCTGGACTTCAGTCACACATAGAATAATCGTATCAGTCAATATTTATTTAACCTAGTATGTAATAGGCCTTGAGATACGTGTTTGTTGGAAGCCAACATCTATAGCTACATGGTTGAGGCCTGTAAAGGCCCATCTGGAAGATCGCCTCTGACATAGGATATCAGTTATACCTATAATATTGGCGTGTGATTAGTGACCAGTGTGCATACATGGCAGTAAAACTTATAAGTAAATCTCAATACACCTGATGGAAAGTGTATAGCAGAATTATTTTTCTCTGTCTTTCTAAGTTTTACGTTTTTTAAGATATTTTTTAACTTCTATTTCCTGGTAGACTGGTTAGTCAGCTTTGGAAAGCTGTTTCCCCTAGGGCTAAGATTCAAAACTAAATTACCATGATAGTTTTGTCACCCTGCCCCTAGCCAGACAGAACGTTTTCTTTTGTTTCGTTAATTACCGAAACTCTGTCTGCTTTAGCCCATGGCCGCCATCTTGGCAGCCATGCATTTTCTTGTTCAAGAGTGTGACAGCTACTATTTGATTTTTAGAGTAGACTTGTTAGGATAAAATATATACACGTACACTCATAGTTGCATAAATTTACGCTTGCTGTTTTGTTTCCTTTTGCTACATTATTCAAGTGTAATAGTTACTATACGATTTATGAAAGAATTAATGATGAGGTATTAGCTTAGTAGGATATAGCATAATATTAAAGGTCAATCATTAGATTATATAAAAATTAAAATTTAAACATATAAAACTCATATAAATTATAGTAAAGTTTGGTAGCTTAAGAATAAGTTTTAACTGAGTTATAAGATGTTATGTTAAATCATAATAGGTTAATAGTATAACTGACAGTTAAGTCATTTAACTAAACTTATAGATTATAGTAGTGTTAAGTTGATAATATTAATCGTTAAAAATATTGGGAGTCAGTGAACTTGGATTGAACCTAGAGTTAACTTAGAAAAGTTTTTTGTATTAATCAGGATTTAGAACAAAGAGTATAATATGAATGATTCATTGAACATTATGAAAAACACTTTGAACGATTTGTATTGAACTTGTGCACCTGTGACCTTAATGTAAACACGACAGACATCATGGAGTTCAAATTGTTTGCTTGGAAATTGCAGATTTCGTGGTCGTCTTGTGATGCATAGTTTGTAAAGTACGAAACTTGTACGCCCCCAGTGAGTAATTATCACACTGCTGGAGGGTATAGAAAATGGTATATAAGTTGGAAGGAGTCCAAATAAAATTTGGCTTCAGTCCTAATCAGACTGTTCCCAAAAAAACTGCCTCCGAGTGGTCTTCTCGCCGTCTCCTGATTCTCCGGTACGGGTCTTAACCCACCCTTGGTCAGTGCTGGTCACCGACACGTGTTGGCATCTGAAGGTGAATATGATGTGGTTTCTGGCACTGGGTGGCTTACAATCTAATGCAAAAGACAGACAAGTAGAAAAAAATTGCAATACAATGGGGAGATTGCTACAATAATTATTAAATTCTGGATGCTTTGAGAGGGTACAGGAAAGGCAGCTAGTCTAAACTTGTGGGAGTTGGAAAACATTCTCTAATTTATAGTAATTCCAAATTAATAACTTCTTACATCATGTGCCATTTTGTTCATAAGTTTTTTGAATCTTTGAAAAGATCAAATGATACCAATTTAATCAATTTTTAATAACATAAAACTCTGGTAGAATCACCTTCACCTGATGCATCTCTTCTTCAATGTACAGAAGATTATAGATTTTGCAATTTAGATGTAAAATTTCTTTAAGTATAACTATCTCCCTTTTCTGATTATGTGCATTTTAAGTGAAAGAAAAATGTTCCCATATCTTTTACACTTTAGGAATGCTATCTAATCAATTTCACCTTCAGTGTCTGCAGATAAATGCTATCCATGATGGTGGTCTATAATTTTTAAGTGTATTCTTTATGCTATAAAAATCTCTAATATAAAGTGCGTTAACCACATTCAAAATCAAACATGAAATTACCATAAGAGTTTCAAAATAACAACTTAGTTAGCAAAATGACCACTTGTGAATGAACATTCTGCTCTCTGAAAATAAACACCTTAATATAATGAAAGTAAATGTCAAAATTATTAGTCAATAAGCACTGTATTTAAGCTGGAAAGTCATTATATATGAGTGACTAAAACATATTGTCATTGCTGGCAAATACTTCCTTCATGACAGACTATATTTAGGTCACTTTGATCCTCACTGAAACTGTTAATACATGAGAAAAATCATAGATGCATATATTCCTTTTGAAAAAGCAAAAACATTAATTGGATAAATGATTAAAGTTAGGAGCATCCCCTTTAAAAACGTAGTTTTTTCCCCTAACCCTCTGAAGGAGGTCTAAGTACTGTAAATTGGCATTTGATAAATACAGTTTTGAAATTTAAAGTATGCTGCAATGTATAGTTTCAAAATAATTCTATTAAAAATTATTTATATGGTTACCTCTACAAAGGAAATTATTTTCAAAATTGCTGTAAATGGAAATACAACAATGGGTGAATTTGGCTTTACTTTACTGATTTGTCAGAACTTTGGCAGTTGAAAAAGACAACAATGTGAATCATTTATAGAGATTTGGAAGCATTAGCAGAGGCTTTGTGGTTTAAGAAAAAAAAAAAGCCATGGGTATTCCTTCAGATGATCAAATATGCATATGTCCGTATTCCACGTGAACTTACATCTAGATGATTCCACATGTCATTCTGGCTTTGACTTGGAACCTTCTATGGAGATGGTGGTTGTATCCAATAGCTTTCTATGCCAGTGCACAACATAAGCAATCTTAAGGAAGAGAGGTGGAGCTCAGGATACAGACTGTTGGGTGCTCGTGCTAGAGCACATGCCGAGATGCTTGAACGCCATCTATCAAGCCGCTCAGAGCTCATTCCACCTCTGCCACTCTTTCCCTTAAAAACAAATGTTTAAGAAGGGAAGCTCAAGGATTAATGGACTTCTCAGAGGTGGCAGCAGGAACTAGGAGTCTAAGCACCTGCTCTCCCCTTTTGAGTGCAGAAATACTTCCCAAGTGTTGGTAAGTTTGTCTTTACCCATGAGCCTGGTCTCCCTGGCTCGGCCCTTGGCTCTATGCATTCTATCTTCACACAGCAGTCAAAGTCATCCTTTTCAATGAATCATTTCATATCCCTCTCTTCCAATCTTCCTTCCCATCTTACTCAGGACACCAGTGGAGTTTTTCTCCACAACCTGCATGCCCCAAGCTGTCTCTCTAACCTCATTTTCTGCACTTCCCTGCTCATTCTCAACCACACTGAAACAAATACAGAAAGCAACTCACACAGCATTCACACTGCCGTGCCTTCTTGGAATGCTCACTTCCAAGGTAGCTTCATGGCCACTTGCTTCATTTATTCAGATCCCACCTCCTTTCTTTCCAGAAGGAGATTTCTGTCCACAGATAGAAAATACCAACCTCTCTACCTCTTTTTATCCCTTTCCCTACTTTCTTCTTTATGGCACTTTATCACTTTATATAATCAATATGTTATTTTGTCAGGTGTGTGTGTGTGTGTGTGTGTGTGTGTGTGTGTGTGTCGTATGAATTAGTGCCTTGGGGAGATTAATGTTATCTGTTTTGTTCAATGATATTTTTATATCCAAGTATAAAACGTTCAAGAGATAGGAGAGGATATTGAAGGATAACTAGGGAAACCTACCCCCACAACAGTGACTGCTACATAGTTGGCACTCAATAAGTAGTTGTCAAGATACAGAAACGCATGGATACGATCTATCAATGCTGTTCCAGTGTGAATTTCACTTGTCAAGGCCATTAAAAATGTCAAGAGATAGGACAGGATATTGAAGGGTAACCAGAGAATCCTACCCCCATGTAAGTGTAAGAATAGCCATATTATGACTTTTAATCTCTTTCTGGGCCAATGGATATGTTTGATGCTAAGTGTAACACAGTAAAACTTGGTTTTATGGAATTTTCTAGAATCACTGACTTGTGCCCAAATGGAACAATGCTGGTGATTAGAAATTCATTCATCAGCAGACTATATAGGGCACTGACAGGAAAATGCCCTTGATTGCAAAATTGCCCACATTTTCTCTCAAAGACTCTAGCAGTATAGATGTAGCCTGTGTTTCCACTTCAGCAAGCACACTGTCAGGAAGACAGAAATGGAATTCCACATTCTGGACCCTGTACTTTATGCTCTGGAAGACATACTATTTTTTAATACTCTAACAGCTTGTGTCCTAAATAAATATAAAGAGGAAATGCTAGAATTAGAAGGATGTTTGCTATGCACGCAAGGCCTGACCAAATATTCAAATCACCATCCAGCTACCTCTATTGGATGGATTGGGTATTAGAGAAAACCAATTTGCAAACTTGCCTTTCAATTTCATTGCCAATAATGTTTAACAATGGCCATTCTTTTGCAGCAACTTGGATAGAATTGGAGGTCATTATTCTAAGTGAAGTAACTCAGGAACAGAAAACCAAACACTGCATGTTCTCACTGGTAAGTGGGAGCTAAGCTAGGATTCTAAAAAGTCACATAGTATGGTACAGTGGACATTAGAGTTTTGATGGGAGGAGGGGGGGAGGAGGGCGAGGGATGAAAAATTGCCTATGGGGTAACAATGTGCACTAATAGGGGTGACAGGTACAGTTAAAACCCGGACTTCTCTATCGGTACGTATTAATGCAATACATCTATGCAACCAGAAATCACTTATACCTCTAAAGCTATTCAAATAAAACAAGATAAGTCATTTTTAATATGAGATTGAATGAAGATATACTTTTCTTTCTATGATCTAAATTTTGAATTATATAGTCAATCAAATAAATCATCCCCAGTGGAAAGAGTACTTATTTTAGAATCAGAAGACTCAGGTTTTTCTCTCACTCCTGACATTCTCCAAAATACTGTTACCATCTAGGGAGGAAAAAAGTCCTATTTCTTGTAAAGTAAATTAAATATTACCTACTTTAAAGGGTGGTTGAGAGGGCAAAATTTGTTAAATGATGTGTGCATGCCCAGTAGTGCAAACTACTATAATAATGCAAGCTTTCTTCATCACTCAACATCATATTCTAAATTATTGCAGGGAGTCATAAAAGCATGGCATGGAATAGAACACCCTAGCTCCTCTATAATGTTCTCAGGTCAGTCCTGGTGATGTGCTTTCTTATGCACTGGAGATTCACACAAGTATATTGATATGACTCACGATGAGACCAAACGCATTGTGAAATGATCTCTTCATGATACAGGTTTTCTACAGCAGAGGTTATCCGGCAAGATGGTTAAAATTCATTTGAAAAGGTCTGTGATGCAATTTGCTGTCCTTATTGCAAAATAAAAGATGAAGTACCTCAAAGTAATTTGCTCTCTTACTCTATCCTCTTCTCAGTTGCACAGGTTAGTACAGAGTGAAGTTGTAAACTTCTGGCAGCTTGTGGTTGATTTCTGCAGTGACTTGATTTCCTTTCTAATTTTGTTTTGGGATGATCTGGCAGGAAGGTTGAAGAATATTTGCATATTCACAAATATGCCCTAGGTGACATGGACTGCTGAGAACTCTTCTGACTGATATTGTCTTACAAATTGTCTTAGATGTTCATTCTTTGGGTTCATTCCACGGTGGGATCATCCCTTTTTTGTGCTAGAATAACTGATGTGAAGTAATGATTATCGGGTAAAACAGGCATCTATAGGTCTACTTGGTATTTCCCAGGCAATTATTTTTCTCATTAAGAGAGTTTTTTGCCATGCCAGGAGTAGGTGGATTGAGTATTGCAGACAAATAATTTGCAAACTTCACTCAATTTCATTATCAATAAGTCTCGAGCCGGGCTCGGTGGCTCAGCCTGTAATCCCGTGCCTTTGGGAGGCTGAGGTGAGT
>NW_007248616.1:231387-285336 GCF_000164805.1 Carlito syrichta
TTCAGGCTGCGGTGGCCGGGAGCGGCCACTGCACTCCAGTCTGGGGGACAGAGTGAGACTCCAACTAAAAAAAAAAAAAAAAAAGTCCCAATATGAAACTGAAATATGGGAGCTTTGTCATTAAGCTCCACTCAGTCCCTTTTGATAACTTACTATCAATGGATGCTCCTGCTTATATAAAAAATAGATATATGTAAGGTGCAATTTAAAGGTATTGATGTGTTGTAAACACATATTTACATTCAATTCCATCAATAAATTACATTCCAGCCTATCAATAAATACAAACAAAAGTCATAATTAGAAGGGACAGCATAATTAGTGGATATTTTAAAATTATAAAACCTTTGTTTTCACTAATTATGCTGCCCATATATAAATATACATATGTATATATATATAATTGCCAAACTATCACCGCTCCTTAAATTCAGATGCATATATTACCTCACCTGTACTTTTCCCGGGTAATTCCAGAGGCTTTGTTGACACATCTTTCATAGCAAAATTCAGTCAGACATTTGTTTCCAATCGCTCTAAGAAAACCCTCTTAAAAAACAGATAGCATACCATACATGGCCCAAAGGTTGGGAGATGGAATACTTGCAAATAACTATTAACAACATATGCCAGATCTTGAGAACAAAAAAATTTTCCATCCTGACTCATCTAGGGAATAAGGTAAGGAAAATTGTGATGGGATTTTTTTTCTGAGTGACTCAAGATGAAAAATTTTTGCTTGTTTTATTTTTACTCTTATTTTCCCCCTCTCATTCCTTTATAGTCTGATATAATCTAATATTAGCTAAGGTGTAAATCACTAAAAAGGTGCTTAAACAGTTACATTTCTCATACTACCTAGTATGATTTAATCTTAATTGAACCCTGAAGGATCTCTAAATGCCGAAATTTTAGATAGAATAAAAAGCCAGTGGAAAATGTGTTTGGCATGAGTGCTTTTGTTTTGGTACAGCTGTTAACTATCATTTTCATTTATTTGCAAAGCTTTCCCTCCATGCCTGGTCCATAATGAGATCATTCGACTCTTTTATTACAATCATTATTTCTTTCCTTTCCTTTTCTTTTCTCCCTTCTCCTCCCTGCCCTTCCCCTCCCCTCTTCTCTCTCTCTTTTCTTTTCTTTTCTTATTTTTGTGAGTCAGGGTCTCACTCTGTCACACAGGCTGGAGTCCAGCTGTACAAACATGGCTCACTGCACCTCAGCTTTCCGGTCTCTGGTGATCCTTCCACTGCAGCGTCTTGAGTAGCTGGGACTATAAGTATGCACCACTACACCCAGGTAATATACTTTTTTTAATTTTTAATTTTGTAGAGATGAAGTTTCACTATGTTGCCTAGTCTTGTCTACTATTTCTTTTCAATATTGAACGAGATGTCCTGGGCAGTACAGTGAAAAGTTAAGTAAACAAACAATATTTGGTGGTTCCATTTACAATACTCAAAATATAAGGTACTTAGAAATACATCTACAAAAAATGTGAGGGATCTTTATTGATATAAATTATAAATTTTATTGAAAGGTTTAGAGAAGTCATAAGTAAATAGACATCTTTTGTCCCGGATAGAAAAACTCACAGACCATTTCTCTCTAAATTTTTCTACAGATTATTTGCAATTCTAATCAGGCTTTCTTTTCTTAAAATTTTTTTTAAATTTTGAATATGCGGGGTACAATTCAGGGTTAGGTATACAAATCAGACTTGCAATAGGAGTTTTTGTGGACTTTGGCAAGATGCTTCTAAATATTATATCAAACAGCAAAGGGTCAAGCATAGAAAGAAAGCTGTTTGAAGAAAAGAAGTATTATGGAGAGACTGGTTAAAAGAACTAACAGTTCATCATAAAACTATGATAATTAATACAGTATCCTATTTGTACAGAGTTGAAAAACTAGATGTACAAAGTGAATAGAAAACCAAGAAACAGATCAGATATATGTGAAACTCCACTATGACAACATTAGTATTGTAGATCACAAGAGAAATGATAGATAATAAACAGTACTGAGACATATTGGTTTTCTATTTAGGAAACAAAATGCACCCCTATTTCATGCTGTACATGAAAATCAATTTCAGGTATATTAAATACTCATAAATGTGAAAAAATATATATTTTTATTATTTACTTTTTTGAGTCAGCGTTTCACTCTGTCACCCAGGCTGAAGTGCAGTGGCACAATCACCGTTCATTGCAACCTTGACCTCTTTGCCTCCTAAGTAGCTGGACGACAGGCGTGCACCACCACACGTGGCTAATATTCTGAGTTTTTGTAGAGATGAGATCTCACTATGTTGCCTAGGTTGGACTCGTACTCCTGGGCTCAAGTAATCCTCTCACCTTGACCTCCCAAAGTACTGGGATTACAGGTGTGAGCCACTGTGCCTGGCCAGAAAGCCAAATCTTTTAAAAGAATGTTTAGAAAAATATAAGAGGAATTGATTTCTTAGCATGATACAAAAAACACAAATCGTAGAGAGAAAATGTCTTCTCTTTACCAAATGACACCATGAAGAGAGTCCAAAGACACATCCAAACGGAGAGAGACAACCTATAACACATATAACCAAAGGTCTGGCATCTAGAATCAAGAAAAAGACTTATAGTGCTATAGGAAATGGGCAAAAACATAAGCAAATATTTCATAGAAGTCAAATGGTTAATAAACATAAAAGATGCTCAAAACGCATAACTAACCAGAGAAATGCAAACTAAAACCACAGTGAGACACCACATGAAAGTGTTTGACAATCCCAAATATTAGAGAGAATACAAAACAAGACTTCTCATATGTGCCCAATGAAAGTGTAAATTGGCACCATCAATGAGGCAATTTGGTTGTGCATACACCAGGGTTCCTGCTTACAAAATGAGCATCTAAGATAAGCCCTGCAGAGTAAACCATGAACATGTTCATAGTATCATTTTTTCTCTATTACAAAAAAAACCTCACAAAACAAAAAACTTATGTCCATTCAAATATCAGTTATCACAAGAATGAAATTAAAAAACGACATGCATGCATGTATACATATATACACATACATGTAAATGAGGCATTTGTAGTGAAATCCCAGAACCACTGTAATAACAAAAAGTGTGGAAAAAATGTCAGAATCATAGTAATGAATAAGGAAAACAAGTTGAAGAATACACAGATGACAGAACCATTTAATATAAAACTAAACAAATGTAAAAGTAAATGGAATGACTGGGAAGGAGTAAGAGTCATGAAATCAGGAAGTGGATCACAGGAGACCACATAATACCATTCAACTCTAAAAACTAAATATTAATTCTAGTACACATTTTGTACTAATGACATATGTCATATACGGTTATACTGAGTGACATATATTAAATGTTTAATCACAATAAAAATGTTAAAAATCTACTAGTCTTTAGGGGCCTCCTCAAACATTTAGACCATGTGCATGGCATTAACTTTCTCTGTCACACACATGACCTCCATGATTTTACTTGGTCTACGCTCCTGACTTGTTGGATTTTATCATTATGCATGTAGCAGCAAACTTGGTGTTTATTCTATTTTCGATCTGATGAGTGCTTTATTTTTTTGAGTATCAGCATGATTGATGCTACAAGTAGAAAATCTTAGTTAAAACACAGTCAAAACTTTTTTCATGCACAAAATTTCTAAAAACATTGTATAAAATTAAAAAGAGAGAGCTAAATTAGTAAATGAAGAAATGGAGAAAGGTTATAGTTAGAGTAATCCCAGGTATCTAAAATCTGAACATCAAGTGAAGCCAGCTTTGAACAATTCATCTAAGCATGACATAGATATCTTGCCAAGATCATTCTGGGTCCATATGTTTGCTGACCCCAGAACTGCTTTTACTGCTTAGCCAAGCAACTCCTTAATACTGCTACAGAGACAGCAGGAAATTCTAATGCAGTAAAGATCATTTCAACCTCAAATTGCTTTCCTGTCTTTTTGCAATAAGATTTTAGGTATACAGATTAAAAGAAAGTACCAAAAAATAAGTAAGGTCAAAATGGCAGAAGAATTTATATGGATGTGCTCACACATATGTTTGTAAACTAGAGAAGTTTGTTTGTTTGTTTTTTTAACAATCTAGTCTGAGGTACCCCATACAGAATATATTTACAAGAAATTTATAAGATATGCACATTTTCAGGGTATCAAAAATAGTCTCAATCTTTTATAACACAAAACTCCAAGTGAATCACAAAGCTATCTCTTCTAGCACATTCTGGTGAGATCAAGAAGCTCATTACCTTTGTTCAGTTTTTTATGATTATGTATCTGTTATGTAACTGGGATACTTCTTAAAATTTATGATTCTAGAATTCCTATCAGGTTTTGCTTTATTTTTGTGGGAATAAAGCCTTATTTGTAGCTATTTCCTGCAACTAGAGTTTTCCATAGGTCTCTATTGTACCCCAAATTAGCATATTTTAACTATATTTTATTAATGAAAGAATATATCTGTAACCCATATAACTATATTTGTCTTTAATCTTTAAGCACCAGCTGAAGATCTTCCTTTGCCATGCAAAAGATTTAATCTCTTCTACAACTTTTTTCTCCCCCTAATTTTTTCAGTGAGAATTCGAGTTTTGGGTGCTAATTTGAGGAAATAGGAGGGCAGCTGAGTTGAAATAGAACTCTCATCTAAACAAATCACTGATTACTTTGGATCGGACTATTGAGTGTTTTCAAGTGTCTCCCCAACATGCCACTTTAATCTAGTCAGCAGCAGTCCCCATGGCATAAATAATTATTGAGAAGATCATAACACTAAGAGTAAAAATGAGGTTCAGAAATCAAGCATGGTTAAACAACAACTCAGTAGGATAAACACTGCAGATGCATGAACAATACAGTCAAGTTAAAAGGCAGGGACTCTTAACCCTATAAAACTTTTACTTATTTCTACTCCAACTACACCCAATAAATGCTGTTCAGAAAACTGAGGAAACTGTTTGCAGCGTTACTCATTATAAGGCAGGCGGTTTTTTTTGTTGTTGTTGTTGTTGTTGTTGTTTTTTTTACCACGGGCAACAAAATTTTGGGGAAAATAATCACCATGCTAAAAGAATTTGCTTTCATAGATTTCTCAATGTCACTCCCTCCACACAAACAATTCCCTTTTAAAACATGTTGTAATTCTCATAATAATGCTTTTGTGTCTTTAAGACAATGTGTAATTCCCTGTGGTAATATCTACCAAAGACGATTTTGTTTATACACACAATTCTAAACCCTAAAAGGACATATTCATATACAGAAGAGAATCTTTCCTGATTACAGTGACTTAAATGCTACTCTTACTAAGAAGAAAGAATTAGACTACATGATGTTTCAAGGTCACCTTTTAGATCTAGATTTTTTATGTGACCAAAGACGGGTTTCATTGTGAGAAAAAGAAAATAGATACAATATAGTATGCCATGAACTATGTGAAGGAAGATCTCCATGTGACACCTGTCACTGTTTTTTACTGGGAGTGTGACCTGAGACAGGGAAGCTCTTCCCTGAGCCTCAAGTTTGTTTTTTTTCAGTAGATTTCAGAAAACAGTTAAAATAATATTTGCAAGTAGTCTTAAATTATCAAGTGTTCATAGTTATCCAGGATAAGCTATGTGACACTGTGGTAACAAATAAATTCCACACTATCAGGGTTTAATACTATAAAGGTTTACTTCTCACATATGCAAAGATTATTGTAGACCTAGGCGACTTTCCAAGGTAACTATCTTCCATGCAGTGGAATTTAAGTTGCTTTGTTTTGTGCCTCCACCATCCCAACACAAAGTCTCATTGTTTGCAGGAACTGGAGAAAAGAGAGAACCATAAGGTCACCATGAAACCGGTGTCATTGTTGCCAATAGGACACTGCTCAGAACTAAACTCATGTCCCTACCAAACTGCAAATGGGCTGGGAAATAAGAAGATGAAGATGGAATTTTAGAAAGTTCCACTGTTTTTGACTCAATTTTAAAAATAATGCAAAAGAGTATTACTATTTCCCATTGTTCCAGAACTGAGATACATTATAAACTATCCAAGATAACAGACCAAAAATCACTTCTATTTTTTTTAGGAAGACATTTAATTTTAAATGTGTTATTTGAATTAGGGACAATTGACATATTTCAAAAGACGGCCATCATTAGTAAAACAAACAACAACAGATGCTGGCAAGAATGCAGAGAAAAGGGAATGTTTCTATGCTGCTGGAGGGAACACAAACTAGTTCAGTCTCTGTGGAGAACAGTGTGGCAGTTTCTAAAAGAACAGGCATTGACCTTCCATATGATTCAGCAATCTCCCTACTGGGAACATACCCAGAGGAACTCAAATCATTCTACAAAAGAGATACCCACATATGCATGTTTATTGCAGCACTATTCACAATAGCAAAAACATGGAACCAACCGTACCACCCACTGGAACTGGACTGGATTAAAAAATGTGGTATATATACACAATGGAATACTACGCAGTCTCAAAGAATGGCAAATATATGAACTTTGCAGCACCTTGGGTGGATTTACAGTCTATTATACTCAGTGATCTATCACAGAAACAAAGAACAGAGTACCATATGTTTTCACTCATAAGCAGACCCTGATCATTTATCGTAACACTATAAGAAAGGAATTGGCAGTAGTGGGATACTGCCAGGGGTTGGGGGGGGACACAACATCAATAAGGGTACTTGATCTCAAACCAGGAAAAGTGGGGACAAAAGAGAGGCCCAAACTATACCTGTGCAATGTCCACTTGTATACCTAATCCTGAATTGTACCCCATATCTTTTAAATAAATAAATAAATGAAAGACATTTAATTTGAAATGTGAAATGTGTTATTTGAATTAAGGACAATTAACATATTTCAAAACCAATAGTGAAACTAAACATATCTGACGAAGCTGAAGAGTTGACTGTCACCTAAAATAGGGAATTTTCTCTCTTTGGGTTTTAGACAAGTGGAGAAAACTGTAGCCAGAGTGAAATATTATGGAGCCTATGTTACAACAGCCTTATATTTAGTACAATGCTACTTCTGTTAGTGCTTCCATATCCAGGAAACTTCCAGGCTTCCTACTTTTGAGATAACCTTTTCATCTACAGAGAATGAAAGAATTACTATAGGGCAAACATCGTGTTAGATATCTATTGTTTTCTCAAATGTAAGAAGGAAGATATATTAGCAAATTTCCTCAAAAGGAGTGAAAAAATAATAATTCAAATTACAAAGCAAACAGAAAGAAAACATAGTTGAATTATTCTAAACAAATCAACAGGGCTGTGTCTTAAAATGGTTTATCATTGCCTTTGTTAGAGCTAGGAGAATGCCAGGAAGAGATTAAATACTTCAGAATAAGCCAGTCGAAAGGTCAAAGAAGTTAGACGCCTGTGAACTCTTGGCATATTGCGGGATAATATTTATTATTGACTCTTGGGCAATAAAACTGAAATCTCACATATGCTGGAATTGATTCTCATAGGTTTGGTATAGCTTTAGCTAATGGCTTATAGATTGTGAGATCGTCAGGCCCTGCTGGAAGAGCCTATTAAATCTGGCAACGGAAAGAGAAGGTCACAGGGCCAGGGCCAGGTGAATAGATTTCCTCAGTCAGACAAAAAAAGCACTCCCTAACAAGATACCCCACTTTCTGACCTAGATAAGTAGACACTCAAAGAGGAGGCCATAAAGAAATCATGACTGTTTCTTACATCACTGGGCCCTATGAATAAAAAAGTGTTACAACACAGGATTGCTGGTGGTGCCATTTGGTCACAAAAACAAAACCTGCCTTGGTGTGTTGGGGCAATACCCCATGTATTTACAGAGGAACAGAACTGACAAAAGAGCCTTACACTTAATTTAGTGTGTTTCTGTCACCTCCCTACAACCACTCAGCTGTGGGAAACCAACATATATATGGCTCTTTACCCTAAACAATTAAATGAAAAGAAATGAAGAAGGTAAAAAAAATGTAAAATGTGTAGATTTTTGTAAGTTACTCCCAACATTAGCATTCAGAATACCAGATGTTATCTAATTATTATTACATGCATATGAAGAATTTTGAATGCCTATCTTTAAAAGAGAGAACTTTTTCTTTCTCAAAGACAGCCTGATAATAGATATTCAGAACTTTCAGTTCAACATTATACACATTAGTTCACAGAAGCGTTCTAAATCAAATTGCTATTATTTTAAGTTGTAGGTTGAGAAACAGATTCAAACAGAAAAGACTCCATCTTTATTTTCGACATATTTGTAACCATTAGGATCTGCGAACACTATAAAATGTTCTAGGGCTCCCAGGTTTTAAACGTTGCTATTGGGTTTCTGTGTTTGAATTGTCCACGTGGTAAAAGCTCCCACCTTGGTTCAGTCTTACCTCTTTTAAGAAAGATAATTCGTTGAGATTACTGAATTCTATACCCAGAAAGAAGGGATATTAAATCACTAACATACATACAAGAATGAATATATTGAATTAAGACATGCTTTACTAATATAAAATTGGTCTACAGATGTTTATTATCTAAATGCCTAATTAGAGCCCTCATTTAGTAAGGTCCTTGTAGTATTAGTTAAGCACTATTCTTAACAATACCAATAAAGACATGGATCTTTATGGCACTCCCAATACAATACAAGCTTACAAAAAATGTATTTCTTGAAAGTTCTTGCATATTTACATAGGATAAAAAAATGGTCAGAAACAATCACAAAATGTAATTTTATATAAAATTAGATGTCAAGTGACCCCTCACCCACTATATTGTCTGTTAATGGTTTAGGCCGATACCTTAGTAATCTTACACCTCATCTTTTTCTCCTTTAGGATTCACAAGAGATGACGGATGTAGAGACAGGAATTCATGATTCTTCATATGCATTTATAACAATTAGATAAAATGTGTAATTCTGAGCAATACTGCTAGAAATAACATAAAATGTGCACATTTTACTTTTTATTTCCATTTTCTTTATTTTTTTACGTTTAACCCTTCAGGATGATGCCAAATAGAAACCAAAATACCATTTTGTTTCTATGTGGGAAACACTACTTCTGAGTTTAGGGACTCCCTGATAAACTGCTCCATCACACAAATCAGTTCACTCTTCTGCCTTTCTTGCCCAGTATTGGTGAGAAGAGAATGACTGGCTTATTTCACCAAATCATCTATCTAACAATATAAAAAATATGCTCTCTAAAATCATAAAAGAGAGTAATTATTCTTGTACAATACATCTGGGTCCATGAATAAAACATATTATTGCTTATGTAAATGGGTAATTTGTGGAAGCATTTTTTGACTTGATATGTGGTTCTGAAAGAAATGCTGCCTAGATGGAGAGCTGAAGGAATATCAAGGAAAGTCAGTTATAATCCTGGTAATTGGTGTGATCTCACTTACATTGTCAAACGGTGCACAGGAGTGGTTGTCCATCATACTTTGGCACCACATCAGAAGGTGGTACTTCCAAGAGACACCTCAAGATTTCTATCTCAGTAACAAATTATTGTATTGTACAATAGTGCTTATACTGTTATAAATAGTTAGAACTAAAAAGTACAAGTTATATAAAAAATATTGAGCAGTAATATCAGTGAAAGCAGACCACTCTTACACTTTCTCTGCCTAGGTGTCTCAAGCAGACAAGTGGTAAACATTATCGTATAATGTATGATAAAGGAAGTCTGTATATCATATTGTATATAAAGCAGTGATGATTCACAAATTCATAGGCAAGTTTAGTGAATCTGAATTGGCATACCAAAACTTTCTAAAATTATTTTCCTCAGTCAGGCTCACGACTCATTAGTTTTGATTTATGATATAATTTAAATATGGAAACATGTTGGTTACACCAACTGTGTATACATATGTATGTATGTGCATGTGTGTATCACATACACACACACACACACACACACACACACACACACTCATTTGGAAACTACCATGTGCCCAATATTGCTAGATTCTAAGGAATATAGGAAAATGTACAAAACATATTTCTTACATTGAACAGCTTGTAATACATTTAACAAGGCTGTGTGAGTATGTAACAATCTCTTCGGGCAAAAGAGGAGGCCTCTAAAAACACAGTTGAGAGACATTAACAATTAAGAGGTCAGGTAATGTGAGAAAACCCAAAGAGGCAATCCCAGTCAAGGAAGGGTGGCAGCAGGGAGCAAGAGGGAAGGCGATTAGGAGTTGTCACCTAGGACAGCACTTTTCAAACTGTTCCTTCAAAATCAAGTCCAATGAACTATGACTAGAAATTTCACCAAGAAAGTATTTCACTGGTAATACAGTTAATATATGCTATGTGTTTAATACTCTTGATTTGGATTTATTATCATATTAAAGTTCTGAGATGTCCTAAAGTAAATACACCCACATACTTTTGACCTAAATCTTCCTAATTATTTGACCATCTTTTCCTCACATTTTAACTGTTACTAACCCTCAAGGGATGTTTCATGAAACTTAGTTGGAGAAATCCAGATCTAGGGTCTACTGTGTGCTAGATGCCTTTGTGTGGGATGGTTCATTGACTTCTCTACCTCACATCTTAGATATGAATAAGGTAATATCCAGAGAGTTTTACTACTTTGTCCTAATTTTCACATTAGATATGCAACTGGAACAAAATGTATTAGGATTCCTTATTCAAGCATATGATCATAGTCTCTGAAAAAGGAATCAAAAGAAAACCAACAAACAAAAACAAGGTAGAGTATCAGGACTACAGTAATGTACAAGTCAAATATGATGAAAGTGACTCACAGAGAATAATGCAAAAACCCATTTATGGGAGCTTAGGCAAATGTTGGGGACCAAATCTTACAAACAGGGTATTAGTAAATTATCAACCTGGAAACAAGATTAGGGATCACCTAGCAATTAGAGCCTTACTGAATTGCACTAATATTACTTGAATAAAGAAGATGCCTAAATATTGAATTATTCCAAGACACTAAAACCTGAGTCAAGCCTATGAATCACTATAACTAACCCTTAATGATGGGATATTAAAAAACAGAACAAACAAACAAACAAACAAAAAACCATAACAATATCTCCATTAGAACAGGCACTGCATTGAAGTAGTCTGAGGACAGTTATAAGGGATTTTGAAACTTACTGGAGAAGTCAAGACTTGCTTTAGGAGGTAGATGACAGGGAAGCATTGCCTGTTTGTAAGTGATTTAAGGTAGAAATGTTCTAGGAAGATGAACAGAGTCCAGGAATAGTAGAAAGAGAAAGACATGGGAATCAGTCCAGAAACAGAGTAACCCAATGAGAGAAAATGAAAGTTAGAGTAGTATTTACCTAGAAACAGCAGGGTGGGAATAAAGAGAGGTGAGCACATACCAGTACACTTCATAAAATAAGTGACAAAAATCTGTAAAAATACCACATATGGGAAATAACAGTGATAAATTATAAACACAGTTCTCACAAACATACATGAAATAACTTCAAAATTTTCTAAATTTTTCAAAACTGAAAAAAAATAGTCATGAACATAGAAAAACCATTCGGAAGAGAAAGAAGGGGAAGCTGAATTTGATCTTGGGCATGTTAGATTTGAGGTAACACAAGATATTCAATTATTTTAAGTTTTCCCCAAGAGGTAGTAGTTGAATCTCTAAAAGTGAATGAATTCAGACTTTACTCAGAGAGAAATTACAAGAAGACAAATGGCAAACTTATAGATAACAGATATAGTAAAAAGAATCAGTATTTTCAGTATAGCTCACCATCATATCAGTGAGCATCAATATATTTTAGGCTGTTATTCCTGAAAATGAATCAAATTTACCATTTCACACCTGCCTTGTGTTATTTTTTTGCAACAGAACCAGAGGTTTTAAAACCCCCCCAAACAATAACAAGATACAAAGTAAAAGCATAACATCCACAGCCTTATGCTTCAATTAGAATTCAGTGTACATTTCTTTCAGTTATAATTTTCTTGTCTGTCATTCCCCAGATCCCAAATTAGACTAATTTGGCACCATGCCAGAGGATGGGCCTCTAAATCATAATGACATCCAGCTTTAACATACAGCGCTATTGATAATATGAGCAGCAAAACTGGGCAGTACTAGAATGGAATAGGCCACAGATATAATTCCAGTTCTGGCAGACTGGAATTAAAAATTCCACACACATTCACCGTTAAATACCTTGTAAAGATATTAGATACACACTAACCATCAGTAGGGGAAAGGAGTGGCAGTGAGAGAGACAGACAACACCTAATGAAAATATTTTGAGGTGTGAACACTGAAATTTTGTGCAGTTTTTTAAAACTCTGTAAAATAAGTTTTATGTAGTTAACTATTCCAAGCACTTTTCAAACAAGAGCTAAAACAGTGGACCATATAAACATGAACATATTTTATCTACTTGGGGGTTGGTTAGTACATGAGTTTAGTAATAAAAGTCTCATTGACCAACGCTACACTCAGAAAAGATTAAACCTGATGTCAAAAGGAAATGAGTACCTTTAGGTCAAAACATTGATATGTACTTGAGGGATCAGTTTGCAACTGTGAAAAAGGAATATTAGAAACTGGAATCTCACTCTTTTAAAGTCTGAGAAAAAAAGTGGGGAATAATTTTACCAAAAGGAGGATTTCAGATTTTAGAATAGTCTTGTGACTAAAAGATCTTTAAATGCATCCATAATTTTTTTTTTTTTTTTTTTGAGTCAGAGTCTCATTCCATCACCCAGACTGGAGTGCAGTGGCATGCTCACAGCCACCCCAGTATTGACTTGCTGGGCTCCGGCCATCCTTCCACCTCAGCCTTCCAGGTAGCTGGAACTACAGGCGCGGTCTACCATGCCCAGCTGATTTTGTGATTTATTGCAGAGACAAGGTCTCACCAAGTTGCCCAGGTTGATCTTGAACCCCTGGGCTCAGGCAGTCCTCTCTTCTTGGCCTTCTAAAGTGCTGGAATTACAGGCTTGAGCCACCACACCTGGCCCATCCATAATTTTTATTAGTCTACATACAACTGAAATTTTATTTGACATGAAAATCTTATTGACTTATGTTTGTTTTAGAGTTTTAAAAAAGTTAGTACATACCAGTATACATGTTCATGTTGACATAAATCCTTCTGAAAATGAATTATTTAGGGTGACAGATAATCTGTGGTATTGGTAAACATATGTATGCTATTAAGGACATAACCAAACTATATGAAAATTTACTATGAAAACAAATAGTGGGAAGGCGTGTACCCATCTTGGTTACCTTACCACTTGTCTTGATGGCAACTGAGATAAATGAAAAAAACAACATTTTGAGGATGTGCCAGGAATGTTTATCGTAATGATAACACAATTAATATGGATATCTCTAAGATACACAGCCCTGAGAAGGGAATTTTTTTGCTTTGTTTTTATCTTTCTTTAGAGGACATTCACTCTGGTTCGATGTCCTGTATATTTTGTATATCTTAATTTAACTTGTCGGTTGTTTTCAAATTGTTTCCAAAATACATGCAAGGATAGCAGAGATTGTTGCCTCACCCTGTGAGTACAATCTGTACAGGTCCCACTAAAGATGTTTATTGAAGGTGATTTCTGAAAATAGAACATGTAAGGTGGAACATGGAATCAGTCATAATACATGCATTAAGCCAGATACCACCCAGGATAATAAACCTTAACCTCACAGGGAAATTCTGGGAAATGGTGCAAAACTCATGCCCCCGTCCTTCTCCACCCGTGGGGCAAGGAAGCTGCGGTATTAAGACACCTACTCACAAATTCATTTAAATAGGATTGCTGGGAAAGGGTGTTAATTATTTGGCACTTTGAACTTGTTATGCATGTGGGCAGTATAATTCTACACAGTTTCTTTGGAAAAAAGCGTCATCGAACTCAGAAAGACTTATTTTTGTAATTGGAAAGTTAACTGGAATACACAAAAAAAGTTCAATGAATACAGAAAAAGCACTGACACTTCTACTAAATCTTTCTTTCAAGGAGAATTTTTAAAAATTGTATTCTTTTTATCAGTCTTTGTCACTCCTCAGTTCTTGAGAAAAACAGAAAAAAGAGACTATATGTGAAGATATCCCAGTTTAATGTAACTGAGCTTCAAAGTTGAAATTCACAAAATCAATTCTCCATTATAGAATAAAGAAGAAGAATACAGCATAGTTTTGTCATGGTTTTTTTTATGATGGAGCCCCAAATTCCATGTTCATTTTGCTAACCCTTGGTTCAATAAATCTTACTTTAATTCACAGCAATCATATATTTTTCCAAGATCTTGAAAATATATATACATGACAAAATTAATGATAAAAATTCAAAACCTCATTATTTTTTTCTATTCTCAAATTGAAAGTGCATAGGCTTACAGAACATAGTTTAAGAAAATATGTGCTTGTGTGTTTGGTACGTTTATGTGATCACCACTCAAATTAAGACATAAAATATTTTTATCACTTCAGTAGGTTTTTAACTGGCTAGTCAATGCATCCCTTCTTTGCACTCATTGTTCTCATTTCTATTACCTTATCTGTTCTAGGATTTACCATAAATAAATTTATATTATATGCACTCTTGTCCATGACTTTTTTGCACGATGCTTTGAGACTCATCCATGTTGTTGCATGTCTCAGTATGTTATGCCTTTTCTATTGCTCAGGAGAATTCAGTTAGTAAACATACCAATATTAGTTTATACATTGTCCTGTTAATAGGCAATTGACATATTTTCAGATTTTGGCTATTATGAATAATAGCTGTTCAATCTAATATACTAACTTTTTCTCAATTATTGACTTTCAATACAGTTATTTTTAATAATTTTCATATATTTATCTAAATCATACATCTCTGAAACATCTTTTTATATATATCTTATAACATATTTACCAGAATTATTTTAATGTTTTTGCTTGATAATTCCAACATTGAGAAAATCTGTCATTCTATTCTATTAGATCTTTTTTTTTATTTTAGCAAATCTAATTGGGGATGATCTCTTGTAAAAAGTCTGGATTCTGTCATCTTCTTTTTCTAATAATTTCTTGAGTCTTGTTTTATCAGCCAATTGCATTACTAATGAGTCATCTTAATTTTGTGAAGGCTTGCTTTATGCTTTATTAAAATGATGTGCTTCAATGTATTTGAACAGAGAGTCCTAAAGTATCTCTAACTGGATAAGACCAATGCCAAACCCTCTTTCCCCTAAAGAAAGCAGCTGCTTGGTACTTTGACTCATGTAACTGATGTTTTTCCTGGGTTGGAGTCTGTCCCATCAGTGCATAGGTTAGAGGTCAGCTAAAGATTGTAGGGGTGCTGTATGCAGATTTGAAGGTTCCATTTTATGCAGTTTCCTCATTTCTAGGATATCTCTTCTCAATTTTCAGTTGATTTTCAACCCCATGCTCCAACCACTGACTCCCCAGGTGATAAAACAGCAGTTCTCTATACTCTAATTCCAACATGTCATATCAATGTGACTTTCACTCACCGTTATTTATTTCTTTCAAGGAATGAATCCTCTCACTTCTGCCTGCTTTTGGTCACTGTCCAGTGCTTCTAAATAACTCTGTATGTGTGTACATATGTATGCTTTATATATATATATATATTATACAGAGTATATAATTGCTTTTGATAAGAGTGTTATTTTAACACAAGCTTTCCTGAAGTCAAAATTTGTTGTTGTTCTTTGTGAGTAATTTTATTTTCTTTGTGCTGTGTGTTTGTGTTCTATAAAATACATAGCGCTGGTAGTAGTAATATCTAAACAGTGCGTTAGAAAAATTCTATACAAATATGTGTAATCCAGCATCTGCTTATCTATTTACATTCACAGAATTATCAGTAGAACAAGTTGGCTTTTCTATGGAAGCTATTGCCACGATACACAGCTTACATATAAGTGATTGTTGATGATAATAAGCACAGTATAGCAAAAGAGGATTCTACCGACAATTGACTTTTCTAACACAAAAGCCTATAGAAATATTCATCCTTTTGGGATTCATGTTAGAAAGCACACAATAAGTGAATATAGATGACTGAATATCCATTTATTTTCTAGGCAAATACTTGTGTGTGCTAGGAATTAAATAAAAAAGAAGTCGCCTGTTACACACAGGAATAGAGATAGGCATGTGCTCACCATGCTAGGTGTTCACAGCAACCCAATTGTGTATGCAGGTTAAACTGTATGTGATGAAAACACACTATCATTAGATATAGCAATGCATCTGCTGCAATGAAATATAAAGGTGTTATAAAGTAGACACTAGCTGTGATGCATGGGTATAAAAAGTGTATGTGTATTAAGAAAAGTTTTAACAAAGAAAACAAAGAGGCGAGGAACCAAACCCATCCTTTACTTAGGGATTCAATCAGTCTAGATTTAACTATTCTTCTATAATCCAGGAGCTTCTAAATTAATACCATCTTTAAAATTCCATCTATTTCTCAATTGGCTGACTCCCTAAAGGAAATTATTAATTCCATTATACTATGTAAAGCACCAAGAATATTAAGTGCAGTTTCTATAGAATAAATGTTCTTGAAGCTCTCTCTCCTTTTTGGTGTTAAAGTTAATGCTGTGAACAGGCTATTAGAAATCAAAAGTGAGTGCAATATTCATTTGAAAAATAATATTATTTTCTAACCGCCTACATAGGAAGAAAACAGTAGAAATGTTTTGAGACAATGTCAAATACAAATGTCTCCATAATGGGCAATTCATTTGTTATTATTTTTAAAGTAAAGTAGTAGAGAAACTCCTCTACTCCCACATCTATTGCAGGCTTGTGGCTGGCAAAGGAACATGGTATGAAATCCTAATATCCTCAAACCATGTGGACTCTACACATTGCATATACAACTGAATTCCATTGATATTTCAAGATTCCTTTCAGAAAGGCCAATATTCACAAAGCTTTAATTACAGTACTTTGCTATCACTCCATGTCAATTTAGATTCCAAGCTTCAGTTATGTCATTAACATAAATTTGCATCCAAGTAAAGATTACATAAATGTCACTGCAAAGTTAGCACAGAGCAAAGACAGAGAAATAGATGAGTTTTGAATTGAAATGTTTTTAATACTCTTTTAAACAGTAGCAGGTTTTAAACTGACCCATGAATCCCTTTAATAAGAATTTTCAACTAGATGACTTGCCTACTTGAATATGAAATGTTCTCTGCCCATGTAATATATTTTATGCCCATAAATTCTAATACCATATATTTTCTGATTACTTCCAATTTATGCCACCTGTCCTAACCACACTTTTGAGCTCCAGGATCCCTTATGAATCTTCCTGCTTTCATATAGTCCTGCTTAGAAATCCACTTGAATATTACCTAGGCATCTCAATATGAATGTGTTCAGAACATTCTTAAATTACCCCCAAACTTATTTTTCCTGAGTCTTTTTCAATTAAGTGAATTTTGTCCCTCTCTACCCAGCTGCTTAGACAAACTTCTTTTTCTTTCCTTTGCCTTTGTACAGTACATCAGCAAATCCTGATGGATAAACTTTCAAACCTAGATAATTCCATTCACTTCTCAGCGTGCCCACCTCTATTATTCTAGCCTTACTCACAATTCTTTATTCATGTAGACTGCTGGAATAGTGTTATCCAGTATTTTTGCATTCTCTCTTGCTTCTTTTAATCTATGCTCTATCGTTAGGTTTATTTTCATAAACATAGACCAGATTAATTAACTGCCTTACTTAAAACTCTTCATTTTCTATTGTATGTAGAAATTTCAAACACCTTAGCATGGTCCATAAGGCCATGTGTGATCTGCGGAAGCTCTCTGAGATCATCTCCGTCTTCCCATCTCTGAATATATATATATATACGTATATATATATATATTGATCTCCAGCCCCACTAGACTTTCCTCTTTTTCTTGTCAAACGTCTTCCTACCTCAAGACATCTGTACTCACTGTTGTTCCTCCGTGAATGATATTCCCTAGGTTTGCTCATGAATAATTTCTTTACATGATACGGATTTTGCCATTCCAGGAGGTCTTCCCTTGACCACTGAATCTAAAGTAATTGTATTGACTATCATTTCTCAAACTTGCTAAATATGTTATATCATCGTACTCTAATTTCTTGTTTTTGGAGAACTTATAATCATCGAAAATGATTGTACTTGTTTTATTATTATTATTTTTAACATTTGTCTTTCCCTGCTGGAAAATAAGTTCTGAAAAAGCAGAAATTTAATCTCATCCCTGCAATGCCTAAAATGTCTAATGATTGACAATTAGTAGGTGTTTAACAAATAGTTGTTCACTAAATGGATAAATACAGTTTTTAAAAGATACAGCTGCCGGGCTCGGTGGCTCAGCCTGTAATCCCGCGCCTTTGGGAGGCTGAGGTGAGTGGATTGCCTGAGCCCATGGGTTCGAGACCCGCCTGGGCAGCAAGACCTCATCTCTACAATAAATCAAAAAATCAGCCGGGCGTGGTAGCGCATGCCTGTAATTCCAGCTACTCGGAAGGCTGAGGCGGAAGGATCGCCGGAGCCCAGCGGGTCGAGGCTGCGGTGGCCGGGAGCGGCCACTGCACTCCAGTCTGGGCGACAGAGTGAGACTCCAACTCAAAAAAAAAAAAAAAAAGATACAGCTAAAATAAATTTCTCAAGATTAACCCTCTAATATATATCAGAATCAGAACAATACCTATAGTGCCCTCATAAGAATATTAATCTAGCAAAAATGTGAGACTGGAAATAGGGACAGGTGGAGGCTCAGACACTAGCTAAGAAACAGTTTTGACAGGAGAGGACATTCAGTGATGCCTAGGACCAAAGCAAAGCAAAAATAAATGGAAAGGGGGAATGGATGCAAGAACCATGGGAGAATCAGGTCTTAAAAGTATTGTCTGTTCATTGGATATGAAGAAAACAGAGCTATCAAAGTTATATGAAAGATTTTCACTGAATAAAAATACCAGTTGTATCAGAAATAAAAATACCAGTTGTATCTACATGTCATTCAATGTGGCAAAGTATTTATGTACCTGGTAGTACCTCCAGGTATATAAATATGGTCTTTAGTCAACTGGAAATAGAGTTATGGTGCATAAAAAAGAGATTAACATTGTGTCTAATTTTTAGTTAAGATTATTGAGTTCTAGTTTATATAGAACAAAATTCACTCTTCTAAAATACAACTTAACAATCTTGAAAAATGTGCACATCCATATAACCACCATCAAGATATAGAACAATTTCATTACCTCAGAGGTTTCCTTTATAATCCATAGCAGTCAATTTCTTTCTTGATATTCTAAGTCTTATCAACCACGAATCACATATTTGCTTCTAGAATTTTTTTTTTTTTTTTTGAATTGGAGTCTCACTCTGTTGCCCAGACTGGAGTGCAGTGGCCGCTTCCGGCCACCGCAGCCTCGACCTGCTGGGCTCCGGTGATCCTTCCGCCTCAGCCTTCCAAGTAGCTGGAACTACAGGCGAGCGCTTCCAAGCCCGGCTAATTGGTTGATTTATTGTTGAGATGAGGGCTTGCTAAGTTGCCTAGGCGGGTCTCGAACCCACGGGTTCAGGCAATCCACTCACCTTAGCCTCCCAAACACAGAATTACAGGCTGAGCCACCGAGCCTGGCTTGCTTCTAGAATTTTGCCTCTACCTTAAACTCAAACAAATCAAATAATATATAGCTTTTAATGTCTAGATAACTGCATTAGTATAAAGCTCTTATGATTCATTCATGTTGTTACATGTATTAGTATTTTTTATTGCTTAGTAGTTTTTAATGACATGTCTGGGTCACACTTCATTAATGGGTACTTTTTTTGTTTCCAGTTTGAGGCCATTATACATAACAATTTTATAAATATTAGTGTGCAGGCTTTTGAATCAACATATGATTTTATTTCTCCTAGGTAAATATACAGAAGTGGAATTGTTGGGATACATAGAAAGTAAAGCTTAATGTTCTAAGAAATTGTCAATGTCTTTTCCAAAGTTATGAAGTTATACCTTCATGAATTCCCACCAGTGATGTGTAAGAGTTTAAGTTACTCTATGGCTTGCCAGTACTTAATATTGTATGTTAAAATTATAGTCATCCTAATAGTTTGTAGTAGTATTTTATTGTGGCTTTAATTTGCATTTCTCTAATGGCTAATAATGTCAAACATCTTTTTATGTGCCTATTTGCTGAATGTATATCTTCCTTGGTTAAGTGTCCATTCAGTTATTTTATTTATTCTTATTACTGAGTTTTAAGAATGCTGTAATAAGTTTGATATGTCTTTTTAGCAGATATATATTTTATAAACACTTTCCCCTGTCATGCCTTACCTTTTCAACTTCTTAATGAAGTTTTCAAAAAACAAAAACTTTTCATTATTATAAAATCCAACCTATCAAACTTCTGAAAATCATTTGATTTATTGTGACCTACATATGGAATCATACTTAATCCAAGGTCCCAAAGATTGTTTTCCATATTTTATCTTTGTTAAATTTTATTTTTTAGCTCATAATTTTGTATCTAATGTCAAGTAAGAAATGAAATATTTTTAATTTTTCGCATAAAAATATTTAGTTGTTTAAGAACTATTTGTTGAAAAGAATATTCTTTTTCAATTGAAATATCATGGCACATTTGTTGAAAATCTAGAGACTATATGTATATATGTATGTTTGTGTTTTTTATTATTGTTTATTTTTCTTTGTCTATCTTTATGTCAATATGTTACTATTATGATTACTATAGATTTATAGTAATACTTAAATCCTGATACTGTAAGTCTTCTTTCTTTTTCGAAGTTTATCTGGCTATTTTAGTTTGTTTTGTATTTGTACATGAATTTTTGAATTAATTCACCAATCTTCATTTTAAAGGTATGCTAGTGTTTGGATAGAGATTGAGTTGAAGCGATACAGCAGTTTGGGAATAAATGACATCTTAACAACACAAAGTCTACCCGGGGGTAGTGGCACATGCCTGTAGTACCAGCTACTTGGAAGGCTGAGGCGGAAGGATCACCTGAGCCCAGCAGGTCAAGGCTGCAATAGCCGTGAGCAATTCACAGCACTCCAGCCTGGGCGACAGAGTGAGACTCCAACTAAAAAAAAAAAAAAACAACAACAACGAAGTTATCAGATACATTAACACATCTCTCTCATCAATGTTTTGACATTGTTTTCTTAAATATTTTGCATGTTTGGTCAGATTTATTCTTAAATGTTTTATGTGCTTTATGATATTACAAATGATAGTTTTTACTTAAGTGTAACTACATTTTCAATCGTTCATTGCATACAGGTCAAAAAACTGACTTTTAATGTCTGCATTATCTATTTTGTTCTGCTGATGTCTTTATCTCTTGACAATGGTTCTTTTTTCTCTTTCATTGTCTTTTTCTATATATTATTATAATTTTGCTTTTTTTGTATTTCTGCTGATATTTAGCTGATACTGTGTTTGGAAAAATGGTAGGGACTGAGATCATAGAAATTATACCTGCAAACATGCAGTCCTGCTCTTCTGCCAGGCTGACAGGATGGGAGTTTGAGTCAATCTAGTCAGTAGGTGAGTGGCATTGGTTGTTGACATCACTCTGGTCAACTTTAGTTCACTACAGTTTTCAATTTTCTTCAATAATAGGCTGTCTTTATTTTGTATTTAGTCGGCAGCTTGTGGCACTAGAAGCTTTTCTTCAGTGTTCTTACTCTACTCTTTTCTTGTTGCAGAACCAGCTGGTTGATACCACAGAAGGGTCTCTCTCTCCACACTCTTACTCACCCCAGCAGTAGACTGCTCTTGCTTGTTATTCAGTGCTAGACTTGTGGTGTAGGAAGGAATCTGTCTGTTCTTTTTGTTTGTTTGTTTGTTTTTGAGTTGGAGTCTCACTCTGTCGCCCAGACTGGAGTGCAGTGGCCGCTCCCGGCCACCGCAGCCTCGACCCGCTGGGCTCCGGCGATCCTTCCGCCTCAGCCTTCCAAGTAGCCGGAATTACAGGCCTGCGCTACCACGCCCGGCTGATTTTTTGATTTATTGTAGAGATGAGGTCTCACTGCCCAGGCGGGTCTCGAACCCATGGGCTCAGGCAATCCACTCACCTCAGCCTCCCAAAGGCGTGGGATTACAGGCTGAGCCACTGAGCCCGGCTTGTCTGTTCTTCTAGTCCAGTTTCAGGTTTAGGCAAGTTCTTCGTCTGAGCCTTTGGGTGAGAATTTTTCTATTGCTCTTACTGCTTGCCCTAGTAGCAGCCAATCTCTGTTTTTCATCTCAGGGTAGGAGAGATTTCTGCACAGAAGAAGTGTTTCTTGTTCCTCTCCCATTAGTAGAAGAAATGTATTCTGTAAAAATTTAATGTCTTGGACCCAGAAGTCTTTTCTGCTCTTTTCCCAGCTCGACATATTTTGCCTTTTCCCCAGAAGCAATGAATCTTTCCCTGTGTCTTGGTGGCCAGAAGTTTTTCTACAGCTTTCTCATAGGCAATTGGACTTTACTTCTACTCTACTAAAAGCAGCAGCTCTTTGCCTGGACCCCGGGAATAAGGGAATTTCCTGCCTGTCCCCAGAAGATAAAGGCTTTGCATCACATGAAAGAAAAGTCCTGGAAAGTAGGCAGGGAAGTGAGCTTGAACCCAGTGGCAACCAATGAGCACCTGCCTACCTGAACCACCCTGGGTCAAAGAAGAGAGGGAAGTAGGGGGCGTAAGAGTTGAAAAAGGGAGTTTTCAGGTCTCTTTCTCTGACCCCAATCTTTCTCATGAGGACTCAGTGGAGTCCATGGCAAAGTGCCTGCAAGCACATGCAGGTTCCTCTTATATCCAGGACTCTCAGTTCTGTGAAACTCTCACACAGGCTCACATTTACTCTTTAAAAATGTGTTAAAATTGTAGCTTATTTTATGATAATCACCTCTTTACCCAGTACTTTGCCAAAGGTGAAACAATTTGTTCACTACTGTCTGACATTTTATGAAATGTCTGATGACCTCAAACAATATTATGATTTTATAGATTACTATGGCTTTTCTTTTCATTATGATGGTGGGCAGGACATTCCTTTGCAATTTTTAGATTCTAAGTTGAAATAAAAGTTTCAGAGATTAGATTTTGAGACAAAGTTTTATGTTCAAAGAGCTGGCATAATTAAGTCACTTGTAGAGTAAAATGAGTAAAGGAGATAGACATTGTGACAATAAAATTTTAAGTAGCACCTAAATGTAGTGAACAGCAATTCAGCAAAAAATGTAGAAATTGATTAATGATAACTGAAATGAACATCAGGTAGAGTATTGTAGTAAACATTAAGGTAGGAAGAAGTTTCAATGAGGACAAGGATGCCTGATTTGAGGTCATTAAATATAGCAGAGTTCAAGAATCATGATAAATTTTTTAACTTTAGAATTAAATTTCTAGTCATTTTTGGCAGTCCAATGGAGACAAAACCCAAAATAGAAGTTAATGAATAGATTGTAAATAAGTTGGAAACTTTGAAAGTATTTCATCTTTTAAAGGTGGCTTATAGGAGAAGAAAGACTCCATAGCTTTACAAGATTTTTATCTTGATCTTGATGTTTATCAAGATCAGGGAGGACTTTGTTAGAATGATGAAAACATTAATTGTAATGTTAAAAGGAAAAAACTAAATGTCCATTAAGAGCCATATTTATATGTGGGATCAAATCAGTGCAGATTGACAATACAAGTGAAATGTTTGATCAGCTTTACTTTGGCACCTTTCTAGAGCATAAGCATAGCTGTATTCCAATAAAACTTTATTTGAAAATACAGCTATTAGGCCAGATTTAGGCTGTGGGTGTAATTTACCAACCTTTGTCTTAGATAAATCAAAGAGACATAAAATAAAATGAAGAGGAAGAAGAATAAGAAAAGGGGCCTTGCATTCTTTAGGCCTTCTTATCCTTCCCAAACTATCATATAAAACACTAATAGGTACATGTGCTGTGAAATTTCCTTTTCCTTAATTATTGATCTCTCTATTGACAGTTATTTCACTCTACTATAATTATGCAAACATAGATCTATCTCACATACTACGTTCTTGGGAGAAGGCAACATATTTTATTCACCTTTGTAAAGACATTTTAGGAATGCAATCATGAGTCCAGAAAAAAAAATGTAAGCAACAAAAAGGACTTATCTGACGTCAAACCATATTCAACTTAGAACTGATCAGACTTATTTTATCATTGTCTTGAGACATTTTTGGTTGTAAAGGAAGTGAAAGACTATCCAAGAAGAAGATGATGGGGAGAGGGATCTGTAAATGCCTAACATAAAGTTCTAAAAGCTGACTAAAAATGGACTTCAAATGGTGTGTCTAGGAGTGGCAAATATGGTAAGGGCAAGGAGAATAGAAGTAAGATTTAGATAATGTATGAGAAAGAAAGGAAATATGATTTTTTTTAACTACAAGGATTGAGCCAAGGTGGTGGCTCACACCTGTAATCCTAGCACTTTGTGAGGCCAAGACAAGAGGATTGCTTGTGTCCAGGAGTTCGAGACCAGCTAAGCAACATAGTGAGACCTCATCTCTACAAAAAACTAAAAAATGTAGCAGGGCATAAAGGCAGATCCTGTAGTCCCAACTACTCAGGAGACTGAGGCAGAAGGATCACTTGAGTCCAGGGGGTCAAGGCTGCAGTGAGCTGTGATTATGCTACTGCATTCCAGGCTGGGCGACAGAGTAAGACTCCAATTCAACTAAAATACAATAAAATAAAAATAAAAATTATTGATGCAAATTTAAGATTACTTTGATGCATGAACATAGTCTATTAGTTTTGATCATTCTAATTGGAAAAATGCAAATATGATTTAAGTTCATAGTCAAATGATTAGATGACATCCCCTCAGGAGCAGAAAATGTCTCTACCAGACAGTAAGGTATTAAGAAGGTGTTCAGTAAAGGTGTTGATGGATGGACAAAGAATCTCCTCCCTCAGAAATTTCTAGTTGTTTCATCTGGATTGTGTCAACTGAACAGATTTTTAAAAATTAAGGAAAGACAGGATTTTTATGCTGCAATAACAATACAAAACACTGTTACTACTGACAAAAAAAGAATATGGATATAACCTGTCGGGTTCTTCAAATTTAGAAAATGTGTTCAATATAAAATGAGATACATATTTCACACAGTGTTTTTGTATTTCCTTTGAGCAGTTTATAGTAAATAGATGCAAGCTTTTTCAGTTGTGTCTCAAACTCCCAATTCTAACATGGCTTTTTATATTCCCCAATGTTGCTGTGTTTCCAGACCTTTCATTTTTCTTCCATCTTATCTCAAGGCTGAAAGAAGTTTATCATATTATTAGACAACAGAGCAGAACAAAACAATACATCAAGCCTCAGCACTTGGTATTATTTTGCAGAGAAACCAGGTGAATTTTCTTATTATGTGATTAGAGAAACAGAAGAGGATGTCCCAGGTACCCTATTTCAGAAATTGAAAAGAGTTGATATGCTTAATTAATGGCAAAGGGAACAAAAATACAGCAAATAGATTAGAAACCAAGTAATTAAAACAAATATGCAAAGCCTAAATCCTGAGAGAAGAGATTTATTAAACAAACCTCAGGAGCATGTAGGATGGAAATAAATTCTGATGTGATATATGAATTAAGCACATAATAGACCATTTTATCCAGTAATAAGGAAATGAGACTCTGGGACCAATTGTTGTGTTTTAATGTGCAAAATTCTGTCATTTCCACTAACATAAAGATATGTTACAATATAATCCTAGCAACTCACCTTTATTGATCATAAAATGGACCCATGAATTTATGAGGTTTTGTCTAAAAATAAGTATCTTAAACATTCATAACCACATTTTTTTCAAGGAATGGTCCAAAAAAACTAACCTTTGTCATTTTAAAAGCACTCCGTAAATAAATGACCACAGAGAGAATTATTTATTGTTATTACCCAAATAAATTTCAAAAGAAAATTAGAACCAGTATCATCAAATCTTTGGAAGTGAATACTGGGATTGTTTCATCTTCGATTTTGGAAATAAATGCATTTTGGCTATGATTTATGAGACAATTCTGAACTCAACTTGTCACACTAAGCTCAAAAATGTGTCAGAAAGGTTGTCCTGTGGTTTTTATAGATATAAAACACAGCCAAAGTACTCATTCAGCTACATGCTCTGGATGATTATTGCATGTCTCAAGTGGATAATAGGAGACACAAGAGATGTAGACCACATGAGAAATGTTGTCATTTTCTCCACATGCAAGACCCAAAGCACCATCCGATTATAAAATGGAATGTGCATACTGCAGGAAATGCAGCCACAATTATGAACTAGGGCCCTGCATGCCTGCAAAGCAGCACAGCAAGAGTCTATGCTAAACACGGGGCTAGAATCTGGGGCAACCCAACTTCCCTCAGTTGTTACCTTTAAAGTTATATTTTTGGTCTGGTGATACTAGAGTACTAGCTCTTAAGTTTTTCAGAAAAAAAATAATAGTGCCATCATAATTCCTTAAAACATGCTTCTTTTTAATGATTTCTTTTCTGTATGTGCTACTATGTAAAACAAAGAGAAATTCATTTCAGCTGGACTCAATCAGTTAAATGTTTGTAGATCAACTATGTTAATATCTGGAAACTTATCCTCATGGACCTTATTTTTTTTAATGAGGAAATTTGAATGAATCTTGGTATTAACAGTAAAGTGAAATTCATATTAGCCATAGAAACCTTTTGAATTAGTGAAATGATGATAGAACATAAATCGTTTATTCAATGTGGGACTGTTATCCTGGCTGTCATTTGCAAGAGAAAAATAAACCTTCATTATTAAAGTGTTTTGGTTTAATGGATAGAGATTAATATACTATACTTAGACCAGTATGTTTTTCCATTTAAAAATGAACATTTCTGGAGCCTTTAAACGTTTACTCTGTTTATATTACTGACATTAAACATTTAGCAAGTTGAAACTATCTGAGAAATGGTGTTTACACTGCTAGTCTACATAGTCCTGTTTTTCTCTCTTGAATGTGTGCATTTTCAAGTGGGACAAAGATAGAAAGCCAAAATGCAGAAATGAGAAAACATTTGGCATTCTCTGAGACTAATAGGTTATTTCTAACTTGGCTGGTTGAAAGAATTCCTGAAAGAGGGAGGAGGAGCAACAGTGAGGGGCTACCTGGAAACCTCATCCTAGTTATAGAGATATAAGGCAGGTGCACTGAAAATAAAGGAGCCTGCAGGGGCTGGAGAATTAGAAATACTTTGTATAACACTTTAAATAAAAGGCTTTTCTCCCCCTCAGATATACAAAATTTTGTTCCAGTTTGTTTGACACAAAGCTTACAGACTCAAGTCAAACTGCTCAAGACAAAAAGAATAGCTTTGTGATACTGAAAGATGCCAGAGTCCTTTAAAATCCTTTCAGGGTATAGAATACATTTCAGGATAGCTTCTCCTGGGGTCAGCTGGCTTATGCATGCTAAAATTGTACAGTCTTTATTTCCCACATCAAGTGCATTCAAAATCCTTGACCACACTGTACACAGTACTAAAGGAGAATAGGACTCTTATAGTGGGCTCATATTTTCTTTATATTGTCCTTGAAGTTTAAATAACAAAAATAAACAAAGAGTTTAAATCAATGTTTCATATGATAATTTACAAAGACACAAAATTCTATTTTTCTGTGGAATAGCCCATATGTTGAGACTAAAACATTTAATGGGTCAGTTAGAAGATAATAAAATAGAGGATCATATTTTATTTTTTCTCTCAATTAAGCTGTTTATGTTATCTCAAGTTAACTATACCCACTATAGAGAATAAATCATATTTATTGCTTATCTTATGTTTGTACTGTATTTCACACAGAAGTTTTAGTTTCTATAGAAAATACACTGCTATTAATCTCAAGATTCTCATTACAGTTATATTAAACTTTACCACATAATCAGAATTGAAATATTAACCTCCATGTTCCATTTAACCCTGTCATGTATCCAATTATTACATATTTTAAAAATGATATAACAAGAGATATATACAAAAGGAAGGTGTTATTACCTCAAATGTTGAAATTAAGTGATCAAAGTCACCAAAAACATATAGTCAGGAAAGGACTGGCTCTTTAATAAATAGCATTGGGAAAACTGAATAGTCAAATGCCAAAGAATGAAACAAGATTCCTAGCTCTCCCCATATACAAATATCAACTCATAATGAATCAGACTGAACTATAAGATCAGAAACTACGAAACTACTAGAAGAAAACATTTGGGAAATGCTACAGGACATTACTGTGGGTGAAGATTTTTTTGTGTAAGACCTTAAAGGCACAGACAACCAAAGCAAAAATAGACAATGGGAGGACAGCAAGTAAAATGTTTCTGCACAGTAAAGGAAATAATCAATAAAGTGAAGAGACATTCCACTGAATAGGAGAAAATAGTTGTAAACTACCTGTCTGATAAGAAATTAATAGTCAGAATACATCAAGAGCTCAAACAAATTAATAGGGAAAAGAACTGTCATTTGATTTTTAAATGGGCAAAATTCTGAATAGACATTTCTCAGAAGAAGAAATACAAATACAAGTAAGACTTTTAAGTTGGAGTTTTATATTGCTAAATCCTCCCTAAATTTTCACAGTGAAAATATCTCCTGCAGCAAATGTGAGTTTTAGTAGAAAGTAGAAATCAGACCACATTACCAGATCTTAATGCGTAAGGTTACTATGGGGTATCAGGCTTAAAAGTAGGATGTCTTAACTCTTTCAGAACATGGCACTAATCAGATAAAAAAAGGCATTAATTTTCAGTAGAGACTTTCATGGAAGGCATCAATGTGGAGCATGGTCATTGCCTTAGGAAAATTTTCTATCACTCTAATCAGTGAATAAAATAAGACTTTTTCAACATAAAAAGTCATTGTTCTGTCTTCTCTAGTAAAAATATGGCTTAATACCAACTTCTCGTTCCAGGGAAAAAAGCTGAGTTTTAGAAGCCCCTTCTATTCATGATTACCAGTCGACGAATGATAGAGACTATGTGCTTCAAATGTATAATACATAGTTTCCTTGAAAGAGATAAGATCTCGGGCAAATTGAAAAATAATATGGCTGAACAATGACTGGGTCAACACTGAAATCAAAGAAGAAATCGAAAGATTACTGGAAACAAATGAAAATGAAGAAACATCTTACCAAAACCTCTGGGATGTCATGAAATCAGTTTTAGGAGGAGAATTTATATCTCTACAAGCACACATCAAGAAAATGGAAAGATCACAAGTGGAGAGCCTAACAAACCACCTAAGGGAACTGGAAAGAGAAGACCACCAAAACTCCAACTTTAGCAGAAGAATCCAAATCACAAAAATAAGACCACAAATACAGGACATAGAAGACAAAAATATCATAGAACAGATCAACAAAACAAAAGCTGATTCTTTGAAAAAATTAACAAGATTGATGGACCGCTAGCCAAATTGACCAAGAAAAAGAGAGAAAAGCCCAAATAAACACAATCAGAAATACAAAAGATCAAGTCACAACTGACCCCAAAGAAATACAAAAGATTATCAGAGATTACTATGTACACCTATATGGAAATAAACTTGATAACCTAGATGAAATGAAAGACTTTCTGACATCACACAACCTACCCAAGTTGAAACAAAAAGACATCGAGACACTGAATAGACCAATAACAACCCAGAAAATTGACTCTATCATATAAAAACTACCTACAAAAAAAAGCCCTGAACCAGATGGATTTCCAGCAGAATTCTACACAACATACAAGGAAGAGCTGATACCAATCCTATTGAAAGCATTCCAGGCAATTGAGAAAGATGGAATTCTCCCCAAATCATGTTATGAAGCTAACATTACACTGAAAAATAATATGTACCATGGATTATATATACTCATTTGTAGTTTCTCTACAAATGTAGTAAATATTGGTATATCAGTGGAGTTACAGGCTACATCTCTCTCCAAGGATAATTTTGCATTAGTCAGATGGTCTGTGAGATTCTCTATATATTTTCAGGAGATGGATTTAAAATACTGAAATTTTGTTTAGAATTTTTGCATCTATTTATGAGGTATATAGGTCTATAGTTTCCTATTCTTGTCATTTCTATCTGGTTTCGGTATCAGAGTAATACTAGTCTCATGAAATGAGTTGGGATACATTCACTTCCATTTCTATTTTATAAAAGAGACTAAGAATAAATAATGTTCTTTTGTTTTGGTAGAATTCAATAGCCAAGTCATCAAGGCCTGGATTTTTATTTCTGGAAAGGTTTTTGACTACACTTTCTTTAGTAAATATAAGCTAAATGGGTCGTATATATTTTCTTAAGTGAAATTAGAAACTGTGTGTCTTGACCAGGTGCGGTGGCTCAAACCTATAATCCCTGCACTTTGGAGGCCAAGGCAAGAGGATTGCCTGAGCCTGCAAGTTTGAGACCAACCTGGGCAACAAGGTGAGACCTCGTCTCTACAATAAATCAAAAAATTAGCCGAGTGTGGTAGTGTGGGCCTGTAGTTCCGGTTACTTGGAAGGTTGAGGCGGAATAATCGCTGGAGCCTAGGAGGTTGGTGCTGTGGTGGTCGTGAATGTGCGACTGCACTCCTGCTGTGCGACGGAGTGAGAGTCCAACTCAAAAAAAAAGAGAAAAAGAAAGAAAGAAAAGAGAAACTGTGTGTGCTTAAGAAATACTCTGGCTGAAGATGCTTATATTCCTTACTGTGCTTTTCATAACATAACTGTAGAATCTATATTTTATCACTGCTATCATTCATGATACGTAAAATTTATTCCCTTCCTGGTCAATCTGGTAAGAGGTTTATCAATTTTGCTGATCTTCTCAAAGAACTAATACTTTTATTCATTAATTTTCTGATTGCTTTTCTGTTTTACTTATTTCTGCTCTTTTTTTTTTTTCGTTGTCTTTGTTCTTATTTTCCTAGTGTATGGACACTGGAAAATTGATTTTAGACTTTTCTTCTTTTCTAAAATAGTATATTGGTGCTCTCAATTTTCCTCTAACTACTGAATCTAGCTAGCTCAATCATCCACATTTTAATTCCTATGTTTTCACACTCATTCAAAATACCACCAAATTTCCCCTTTAATTTTAATTTTACCCATGGCAATGTAGAAGAAAATTGCTAAATTTCTGCAATTTGAGGATTTTCCAGATTTTTTTTAGGTTATTGGTTTCTAATTTAATTTTACTGTGGTTGGAGAAATACCTGCAATACTTGAATTTATTTTAAATTTATTGAGACATTTATTATCCAGAATATAGTCTATCATGGTACATGTTTTTTATGTGCTTGAAGGGAATGTGAATTCTCTTATTTTGGGGTGGCATGTTTAATAAATATCAGTTAGGTAATTTTGAATGATATTTTATCTTCTATTATTGACTGTTTTCTTGTCAATTATTGAGAGGCATATTAAAATACATGACTATATTTTGTATTTGTCTATATTTTCATTTCAGTTTTATCAAGTTTTGATTCTTTATTTTTGATTTTATCTTATTAGACACATAATGTTTGGAATTGTTATGGTTTCTCAATCAACTTGCTGGAAAGTCTCTTTTATCATATATTGATATAGTCATTCCAGCTTTATTCTAATTAGTGTTTGCATGGTATATTTTTTTGCCCATCCTTTTTCTTTTGAGTTATTTGTACCTTTATATTTAAAATGTATTTCTTACAGGTAGCATGACATTAGGTCTGACTTTTTAAATCATCTGACAATCATTGTCTTCTAACTTCAGTCTTTTGATCGTTTATATTTAATGTAATTGTGTTGATATGGTCAGTTTATATTTTCTACTTGTCATTTGTTTTTTATTTACCCCTTCAGCTCTTTTTCCCCTTTTACCTAATTTTCTGCATTTTTTGGATTGAATAATTTTATGATTTCATTTTATATCCTTTATTGAATTATTAGATACTGCATTATTTTTTCCTTTTTCTTTTTTTGATATTGTAGACTTTAGAGTATATATCTTCAACTAATTACATTATACATTCAAGTAATATTATATACAAAAATCCAACATGTGACTTAAACAGTTAGAAAAATAACTACAAGATAATGGAATAAAAGTCCAAAGAAATAATTAAGTTTAAAAATATCAAGTGAGAAAACAATAATATTGATAGATAAATTTGAAGACTTTATTCTTTTAAAAAAATTAAACAAATCACTAATAGTTTATCAAGGGAAAAGTGAAAATAAATAAGTGCAGAAAATATGAAAAAAGAAGAAATTACTAGAGAAAAATATTTTTTAAGTCATAAGAAACTATTTATTCAAGTCTGCTGATAACTTTGAAAGTCTGGATAAAATGGGTAATAGTCTCATGATTTTAATGTACCCAATTTGATTCAAGAGACAAGATAAAGTCTAAATAAATAAATTTTCACAGAAAAAAATTAAAGAAAAAGGACAAATTGTCATATGAAATACTACTACTCTTTCAAGAGCACTACAATGGTTCTTTTTTTTTTTAAACTTCCAGAGGGGGATCCAAGGTGGTCATTATGAAGCAGCATCTCTCTCACTGAGTGAGGCAGAGTAGGGATTCAGCCATCATTAGATGCAGGGACCCTGAACAGTTTTGGATGGGTAAGCACCCTGCACCCAACAGTGGTCTCTTTGAACACATAAAGACCAAAAAGCAAAGTGCAGAGATGGCAGATTTGCATAGGAACTGAAGCCCCGTTCCATGTAGGAGGGAGGTGAGTGATTCTGACATGCTCTGGGTCGGTTTCTACCCCATCCATGTGCAAGTTGTTGGTCTAACACAAGAAGAGTGCTGGTCAAGGCACACTAGTGGGCAACTTAAGCCCAAGTGGAACAGGCAACAACCCATGCTTAGATAGCCCCCAAGTGCATGTCTTCTGCCAGTGGAGCACAGTGACTGGCTCCCAGGCCAGAAAAGCTCCCCTGCAGGTTATACTCACCTGGTACCCACTGCTAACATCTGGTGGCCAACCTCCCAAGATCAGGAAGGATCACCTGCCATCCCTGCACACCCACAAGGTGGATTCCCCCGTGACAAGAAACTCATTCTCTTTCAAGTACTGAACGTGTACTTAACTGGGGAGGGAACAACATGAAATACACCTGAAATTTTTCCCAGTGAAAAGGTTTCTGGGCTGCAAACTACAGCCCATTCCCTCCATGCATTCCACACAGAGTACTTGCAACCAGATCTGAAAACCAACTTGACTGGATTAACTTGGGAAAAACTGCACCAGAGGATCCTTTCTCTGGGTGGTGCGAGGAGCAGAAGTGAGTGCCCCTCTCTCTGTCAGTGAGTGATCTATATGGAATGAAGAAAGGGCATTAGAACAGAGGGTCACGGACTAGCTTCAGAGCAACAAAATCAAAGAGGAAAGACAGAGAGGGAAGAATTGCTTTTCACAAATAAGAAAGAATCAGTGAAAAAACAAAGGGAATCCTAAGAGTCTTAAAGAAACAATGTCTGAAAAAGCAGCTACCAGTGCATAAACAATGGAAGCCTCCCATAATGACCTGCTCCAGATGACAGTCACAGAACTCAGAGACTGAATTGAATAAAGAGAACCAGGACAAACTCGAAGCAAAATTCACCGAAGTTATATAGGAAGTAAAAACAAAGTTGATCAATTTCATAAAGGCCCATTCTGAAATACTGGAAATAAAGAACTTCATTCCAGCATTTAAAAACACATTATAAGAGTAGGGATCAGGATCAATCCGGCAGAGGAAAGAATCTCAGATCTTGAACACCAAAATATGGAACTAACCCAGTCTGTCAAAAACATAGAAAAATGGCTCAAAAAGAATGAACAAAGCCTCCAAAAGGTTTGATACTATATCAAGAAGCCAAATATATGCCTGTTTCGTATCCCTGAAGCAGAAAAAGAAACTGAGAACACTATGGAACAAGCATTCCATGTCCCACATCTAGCTAGAGAGGCGACCATTCAAGCACAAGAGAGTCAGAGAATACCCACAAGGTATCACATTAGAAGTTCATACCCAAGACAGATAGTAATCTACTTCCACAAAGTAAACATGAAGAAAAAAAATAATTCTAAAGTCAGTAAGAGAGAAAGTTCAGATCACCTATCAGGAAAGACCCATCAGAATTACTCCATACTTACCTGCAGAAAAACTACAAGCCAAAAGAGACTGGAGACCCATTTTTAATGTTTACAAAGACAACAATTCCAGTCAACAAATTCCTACCCAGCCAAGCTAAGCTTCAAGATCCCTCCCAAACATACAACAACATAGACACTAAACAACATACTGCTAAATGACTTCTGAGAGAAGAAATGAAAACATTTCTGGAAACAAATGAAAACAAAGATATATCTTCTCAGAATTTCTGGGATGACATGAAAGCAGTGTTAAGAGGCAAATCCATAGCATTGCATGTGCATATCATGAAAATAGAAAGATCGCAAGTAAACACCCTAATGTCATACCTAGGGAAGATGTAAAGACATCATCATCTAAATTCTAATTTCAGTAGAAAACTCCACATCACTAAGATAAAGTCATAATTTCAGGATATAGAAGAAAAAAATACAGAAAGGATCAGTAAGACAAAAACCGGGTTCTTTGAAAAGATAAATGATTTACAGACTCCTGGCCAGGTTGAATTAAAAAAAAAAAAAAAGCGGGAAATTCTGAATAAATACAATTACAAACAAAAAAGGCAAGATCACAACTGGTCCTGAAGAAATTCATATTATCAGAGATTACTGTGAACATGTGTATGCAAATAAACTAGATAATCTAAAGGAAATGAAGGACTTTCTGAAACACATAGCCTCCCAAGGTTGAAACAAGAATAAACTGAAATTCTAATCAAGGTCTTTCTATATTACCTAAACAAGATCTTTCTACATTACCTCCTGGGCTCAAGCAATGCTCTTGCCTTGGCCTCCCAAAGTGCTAGGATTACAGGTGTGAGCCACTGCACCTGGCTTCAGTTTCTTACATAAATCAATAATAAAATGGTAAACTTGAAAAAAAAAAAGGAATAGAAAAGATGGCAATAATCCAATTTCATTTGTAAGCAAAATGCAAAATTCCAAAATAAGGTGTTATCTAATAGAATCTAGCAAAAGCTTAAGAGGATTATTATACCATCAGTAAGTGTTACTCATTACAGAAATTCAAGAATTGTTTATAATATGAATATAATTACTCATATGGTAACTAAAGAAATCAGAGACATAATTATGTCTATAAGTGGTGGAAGGTATTTGAAAAATTTCAATATCCATATTTAAGAAACACAACCAATAAAATAATAAACGCATAACCACAGAAATATATAAACACATTATTTTTTTCTAAGCACATTATTCTAATGAATGCCACAGCCAGAGACAATGCATGCCCTCGAAATTTGAAACACAAAAATTTTTTACTAGGTATTTCAAGACTGATTCAATTTTAACCCACTTTACCTTATTGTTCAGAGAACTAAGATGAAAATTATAATATAAAATATGATAATATTGAAGACAGACTAAAAGTTGCATACGTTGAATCATCCTTGCATCTCAGGGACAAACAATTTTATCATGGTGTATGATCTTTTTAGTGTGCTGTTGAGTTCAGTTCGCTAGTATTCTGTTGCTGATTTTTGCATCTATGTTCATAAGATATTTTTTGTTCTTGTAGTGTTCTTGTCTAACTTTAGTATTTGTTCTTCGACTCCAATTCTTGACATATCATTCCTAAAACCTTTGTAATTTTATGAGAAATAAAAACATCTGAGAGTATTTATAAATCCCTTGGCATGTCCCAGGAAACAGGAGGATCCTTTGTTCCAATGAGATTACTCTTGGTTGAGTCCTGAATAAGGACATGTCACCAGAAGCCCCAAGTCATGGTTTAGAGGCTTTTAACTTTTAATACAACTCTTTATTCTTTGGAAAGAAGAGATTAGTTGAAAATAGAGTTAATAATTTATCATATCTATGTAAAGAAGCCTTTATTTTAAAAAATCTCTTAACTATGAGGTTCAGAGAGCTTCTGAGTTGGCAAATATATCTAGATGCTGGGAGGTTGGTGTACTTCAACTCCATAAAAACAAAAGTTCTTGCCCTTTGGTCCCTTCCAGACCTCATCCTATGAATCTCTTCTTCTGACTGTTCATCTGTATTTTTAATAATATTCTTTATTAATTTAACAAACTGGCAAACATACGTGTTTCCCGGAGTTCTATGAGCTGTCTTAACAAATTAATCAAGCTCTTGGAGGGAAACATGGGAGCCTCAACTTATAGCTTGTTTGGCAGAAGTATAGATGACAACACGCTATTTGTAATTGGTATCTAAAGTGGACAGTAGTCTTATGGAACTAAGTCCTTAACTTGTGGGATATGATTCTAATTCCATTTAGATATCAGCAAAATTGAATTGAATTATAAGGAATTCAGTTGTGAAAGAACTATGACACCATTTGTAAAGAAATTTTCTTTGCAAAATAGTATGAGAGGAGAAAAAACTATTTGGTTTTTCTTATCTCAGTCATTGAATAAATCTCATAAGTTATTTCTTCATAATACAATCTTCATAGGTTGTATGTTTCTCAGAACTTATCTATTTGTTCTTAGTTATCTATTTTGTTGATGTATAATCACTCATAAAGAATCACTTTATGATTATTTATATTTCTGTGCAGTAAGTCATAAATTCTTCTTTTATTTATAATTTTATTTAAAATCATCATCTCTCTTTTATTTTTTAGTCCAACTAAGAGTTTGCCAATTTTGTTTACCTTTTTAAAAAAATCCAGTCTTACTTTTGTAGATCTTTGTTGGGGCTTTTTAGTATCTGTTTCCTTTATTTTTACTCTAATCTTTATTATTTTCCTCTTTTTACTAACTTTTGGCTTAGCTTGTTCTTTTTTTTAGTTCCTTGAGGTATAAAGCTAGATTGTTACTTGAGATAGTTTTCTCATGTGCTTATTCTGATAAATATCCCACAGAAATGTTTTGGTTGCATCTCAGACATTTTAGTAGGTTGTGCTTTTATTTTCATTTGTCTCAAGATTTGTTTATTTCGTTATTTATTTATTCTTTGACTCACTGGTTGTTCAGGCATGATTTTTAGTTTCCACATATTTGTGAATTTTTAAATATTCTCCTGTATGATTTTCTAGTTTCACACCAATGTAGCTAGAAAAGATACTTCCCTGAAATAATTTATACTGAAAATTTAAGACTTGTTTTATGGCCTAACATATAATTTAGCCTAGATAATGTTCCGTGTGCACTTGAGAGAAGCATATATTCTGCAGTTGTTGTAGGGAGTGTTATATTTGTTTATGCTGGGTCCATTTGGAATTTATTATTGGATGCAAGGGTGAGTCAATGTATGCAAGTTGATAAATGTAATATATTACATTAGCAGAATGAAGGATAAACATTATATGATAATCTCAATAGATACAGAAAAAATATTGAACAAAACCTAATTATCCTTTTATGATAAAAACTCTCAATACATGAGGTATTGTAAGAATGTAACTTAATAACATAAAAACCTTATATGACAAGCCCACAGCTAACATCATACTCGACATTGAAAAGATTAAAGTTTTTCCTGTAAGATTAGTAATAAAGCAAAGATATTCACTCTTACTACTCTTATTCAACATAGTACTGGAAATTCTAGCCACAACAATTAGGTAAGATAGATAAAGGAATCCAAATCAGAAAGGAAGTGAAATGTTCTCTGTTTGCAGATCACATGATTATATATATATGAGGAGGAACCCAAAAAACCCATGAAATTTATTTATTAAAATTGTGTATTTATTCTTGCATGTTTAAACTTCAATCAACTTCAAAATACTCTCTGTTTGATGCAATACACCTATCAAGATGCTTTTTCTGCTGCTTAACACAGTTTTTGAACCCATCAATCTTGATGCCTTTTAGTGCTGCTGCCATTCTTTGTTTCACCTCTTCCACATCAACAAAATGCTTTCCTTTGAGGAATTTTTTTTCATCTGGAGAAAGAAAAAGCACCCAACGCAACATCAGGTAAATAGGGAGGGTTGGGCATGGGGGGGTCATGCTCTTTTTTATCAAAAACTACTGAACTCTCTGCATGTTATGGGCAGGTGTGCTGGTAAATCACCCATCATGAAATGGACAGATGTGTTGAAAGAATCTCCAAAATAAAAAAATTACTGAAGACAAATGTAGCCTCTCACAACAATGCTGGTACAAGAATGCTGAGGGGTTCCTAGAACACGTACCTTGTAGCAAAGTCAGTACTACAAAGGGACAACTCTCCAAAAAATAATTCCAGTTTTTTGGGGATCCACTTTCTTGTGTGTGTGTGTGTGTGTGTGTGTGTGTGTGTGTGTGTGTATAATCTTGTCTCCTAAACAAATTATCTGATAAGGAAATCAAAATAAAAATTATACTTACTATAATATTAAAGAGTAAAATGCTTAGAAATAAAATTAACCAAAAGGTGAGAGATCATTACACTGAAAACTATAAAACACTGAGGAAATATATTAAAGAAGACACAAGCAAATAAAAATATATCTTGTGTTCAGGGATAGAAAGAAATAATATTGTTAAAATGTCCATATTACTCAGAGTGACCTATAGTTTCAATGCAATCCCTATCAAAGTCATTTTCTACACAAAAAATCTAAATTTGCATAAAGCCAAAAAGATCTTGAAGTAGTCAAATAAATTTTTAAAAGCAAGAATATAGCTTAAGCCAACACATTTCTTCATTTCAAATTATGTTTCCAATCCATAGTTCTCAAAATGATATGGTACTGGCATAAAAAGCAAACACAAACAGAAATGAAACAGGATACAAAAACCAGAAATAAATGCATGACTATTCAGTCAACTAGTTTTTGATAAGGGCATCAAGAAAACAAAATAAGGAAAAGATAATATCCTCTTTAACTGATATTCAGAAAACTGGATATACATAAGCAAAAGAATGGAACTGAACCCATATCTTACATCATACACAACAATAAACTCCAAATGAATTAAAGACTTAAATATAAGACTTGAAACTATAAAACCAAAGAAAAATATAGAAAAGAAAATCCTTGAAATTTGACTTGGGAATGATTACTTTTGGGTATGACATAAAAATTATAGATAACAAAAGTAAAACTAAACAAATGGAATTATTTCAAAATAAAAAGCTCTGTGAATCAAAGAAAACAGCAAACTGAAAGAGAGACCATATTAGTAAACAAATATATAATAAGGAATAAATATCCTAAATATATAACTAATGCCTATAATGCAATAGCAAAAAAATAGATAACTGAAGAATTGGCAAAGGATCCAAATAGACATTTTTTTAAAAAGAAGACATAAAAATAACTAACAGATATAATATCAGGAAAATTTTTTAAAATTCCCTCAATCATTAGGAAAATGCAAATCAAGTATTGAAAACAGTCTTTCTTTCTTTCTTTCTTTCTTTTTTTTTGAGTTGGAGCCTCACTCTTTAGCCCAGGGTGAAGGGCGATGGCACACTCACGACCACCCCAGTGTCAACCTGCTGGGCTCCAGTGATCCTTTTGCCTCAGCCTTTCAAGTAGCTGGAACTACAGGTGTATGATACCATGCCCATCTAATTTGTTTGGAATTATTGTAGAGATGAGGTCTTGCCAAGTTGCCTAGGCTGGTCTCAAACCCATGAGCTCAGGGAATTCACTTGCCTTGGTCTCCCAAATTGTTTGGATTACAGGCTGAGCCACTGAGTCCAGCCCTGAAAACAGTCTTAACCAAGCAGAGAAAAGAATCTCAGACCTCGAAGATCAAAATATGGAATTAACACAGTTTGTTAAAAACATAGCAAAAAAATCTCAAAAGAAGGAACAAAACTTCCACAAGTTGTGTGACTTTGGCAGAAAACCAAATCTATGCCTGATTGGTATACCCAAAGTAGAAAGAGAAAATGAGAACACCATAGAATAAATACTCCATTAGGTCATTCAAGATAACTTCTCTCATCTTGCCAGAGAGATCACCATTCAAGTGCAAAAGATTCAGAGAACCTTGCAAGATATTACATAAGAATATTATCACCAAGACACATAGTAATCAGCTTCCAAAAAGTAAGCATGAAAGAAAAAATCCTAAAGGTAGCAAGAGAGAAAGGTCAGTTGACCTACCAGGAAAACTCATTAGAATTGCTGCAGATTTATCTGCAGAAACACTACAAGCCAGCAGGGATTGGAGTCCAATTTTTAATGTTCTTAAAGGTAAGTGATTCCAACCAGAATTTTCTACCCAGCCAAGCGAAGCTTCATCAGTGATGGAGAATTAAAATCCTTTCAAGATATCTAATCCCTAAGAGAACATGCCACCTTCAGACCAGCCCTTCAGGAGACACTTAAGAAGGTGCTGAGCACAGAAGAAAAAAAAGTATCAAAAGTACAGGCAAACACAGAGTTAACAGAGCATACAGAGAACCCACAAAAATTAAAACACACACACATATATATATATGTAAACACAAAAGTTAAAAAGAAACAAAGCAACCCCCTAAGAAGCCTATGACAGGGATAAACTCTCACATATCATTAATCAATTTGCACATGAATGAACTAAATGTGCCATTGAATAGACATAGAGTGGCAAACTGGATTTAAAAAAAACATGATCCAACTGCCTCCAGGAAACTCATCTCACCATGAAATACACCCACAGACTCAAGGTCGGAGATTGGAAAATGACCTTTCAGGTGGAAAACAGAAAAAAGTAGGTATAGCCATTCTAATATCATGCAAAGCAGTCTTCAAGTCATCAAAAGTTCAAAAAGACACAGAAGGACACTACATAAAAATAAAAGGCTCAAATTCTCCGGAAAGAAATATCCATTCTAAACATATATGCATCCAACAATGGAACACCAGATTTTATAGGACAACTACTAAGCAAACCAAAAGAGGACATTGACTCTCACACAATCATAGTTGGAGACCTAAATGCCACACTAACAACTTTAGATAGATCATCAAGGCAAAAATATCAACAAGGAGATCCAGAACCTCAAGTCAATACTCAATCAAATGGACTTAATAGACATCTTCAGAACATTTCACCCAACAATAAAAAGTATACTTTTACTCATCAGCAAATAGAGCATACTGCAAGAATGATCACATTCTCGAACATAAATCAAGCATGAGCAAATTTCAAAAGACTGAAAGTACCATGCATCTTCTCAGATCACAATGGGATAAAAATAAATAGCACCACAAACAAGATCCTCCAAAAACTAACAAAGGCATGGATACTAAAGAACATGCTGTTGAATAGCTTCTGGGTCAACACAGAAATCAATATAGAAATAAAAATATTCCTGGAAACAAATGAAAACAAAGATGCATCAGAATTTCTGGGATGTTATGAAATCAATGTTAAGAGGAAAAGTCATAACATTGCATGCACAGATCAAGAAATCAGAAAGATCACAAGTTGTTAGCCTAGCATCACATCTAAAAGATCTGAAAAGGCAAGATCACCCGAGCCTTAATTTCTGCAGAAGAACCCAGATCACCAAGATAAAAATGATAGTTGCAGGACATTGAAGACAAACATATCATAGAATGGATCAACAGACTAAAAAAAAAAAAAAAAAAAGAGAAAGCGAGAGGGAGAGGGAGAATGCCCAGATAAGCACAACTAGAAATATAAAAGGCAAAGTCACAATTGACTGTGGAGAAATTCAAAAGATTATTAGAGATTACTATCAATATCTATGCACAAATAAACTAGAAAACCTAAAGGAAATGGAGCCCTTTCTGACATCACACAACCTCCCACTGTTGAAATAAGAAGAAATTGAAATTCTAAACAGACTAATAACAATCCAGGAAATCAATTCAGTCATGAGAATCTTCCCATCCAAAAAAGCCCTCGACCTGATGGTTTCCCAGCTGAATTCTCCAAGACATGCAAGAAGGAGCTGATACAAATGTTGTTAAAAGTATTCCAGGCAATCAAAAAAGATGGAAAGCTCCCAAACTCATTTTATGATGCCAACATCATACAGATACCCAAATCTGGCAAAGACCCAACAAGGAAAGAGAATTACAGACCAATCTCCTTAACGAACATAGATACAAAAATTCTAAACAAGATTCTAGAAAATCAGATGCAGCATCACATCTCAAGGATCATCCACAATGACCAGGTGGGTTTCATTCCTGGGATACAGGACTGGTTTAACATTTGCAAGACCATAAGCATAATTCAGCACATTAACAAATGTAAAATCAAGAACTACATGATTATATCATTAGATACAGAAAAGCATTCAACAAAATCCAGCATCCCTACTTGATAAAAACCCTTGAGCACTTAGGCATAGAAGGAACATTTCTCAAAACAGCCAGAGTCATCAATATAAACCCACAGCCAACATTTTGCTCAACAGTCAGACACAAGAAGCGTTCCCCCTAAGAACAGGAATAAGACAGGAATGCCCATTCTCACCCCTACGGTTCAACATAGTACTGGAAGACCTAGCCATAGCAATCATGCAAGATATCCAAATAGGAGAAGAGGAAGTGAAGCTATCCTTCTTTGTGGATGATCTAATTCTGTATCTTGAAAACCCTAGAAAGTCTGTCAAAAGCCTCCTTGCACTGAGTTTGGTAAAGTCTCGCATACAAAATGAATGTGCAGAAGACAATGGCATTTTTATACACCAACAACAAGCAGACAGAGAACAAAATAAAAAGCACAATACCATTCACAATAGCCACAAAAGAAATGAAATACCTTGGTGTCCACCTAACCAGAGAAGTGAAAGATTTTTAAATTAGGAACTATAAAACACTGCTCAATGAAATCATGGATGATACAAGCAAATGGAAAAACATTCCATGCTCATGGATTAGAAGAATTAATGTTGTCAAGATGTCCATTCTATCTAAAGCAATCTACAGATTCAATGCAATACTCATCGAATTACCAATATAATTTTTCTCTGACCTGGAAACGGCAATATAGAAATTCATATGAAAACAACAACAAAACAGAGCATGAATAGCCAAAACAATTCTCAACAAAAGAAACAAAAAGTGGGAGGTATCACACTTCCAGGTTTTAAACTTTTCTACAGGGCTACAGTAACCAAAATAGCCTGGTATTGGTACAAAAGTAGGCACATAGACCAGTGGAACAGAACAGAAATTCTAGAAGCAAAAGCTCAGTCTCTCAACCAACTCATTATTGACAAAGCCATCAAAGACCATATTCAGCAAATGGTGCTGGGAAAACTGGATGATCACTTGTAGAAGAATGAAACTGGACCCCCACATAGCACCATACTCAAAAATCATCTCTAAATAGATCAAAGACCTAAATGTAAGATCTCAAACTATAAGAATCCTAGAAGAAAACATAAGAAACACTCTTATGCACACTGGAGTAGGCAACGAATTCTTGACCAAATCCCCAGAAGTGAATGCCACAAAAGATAAGATAGGCAAGTGGGACCTCATGAAACTGAAAAGCTATTGCACAGGAAAAAAAAATTTTAAAAGTAAGGAAACACTCCACAGAATGACCTAACATCCAGGATCTACAAAGAATTCACGAGCTGAAAGGAAAAAACCCAAGCAATTCTATTCAAAACCGGGCAAAAGATATGAATAAACAAAAGAAGACAAATGAGCAGCCAACAGATACATGCAAAATGTTCAGCCACACTAATCAGCAGAGAAATGAAAATCAAAACTACAATGAGATACCAACTAACTTTAGTAAGGATGAGCATCATTAAATCAAAAGCCACAGAAGCTGACATGGCTGTGGAGAAAAGAGAACACTGGTACACTGTTAGTAGGAGTGCAAGCTAGTTCGACCTCTATGGAAAGCAGTGTGGGGATTCCTAAAAGAACTAAAAACTGACCTTCCATGTGATTCAGCAATCCCTTTCCTGGGAATATAACTAGAGGAACATAAATTGTTCCACGAAAAAGACACGTGCACACACACACACATATTTATAGCTGCTCTATTCGCAATAGCAAAAACGTGGAACCAACCCTGCTGCCCATCAAAATTGGACTGGATAAAGAAAGTGCACTGGATATTACACAACCATAAAGAAGAACAAAAGCCACGAACTTCACAGCAAACCGGATGGAGTTGGAGACCATCATACTTAGCGATCTATCACAGAAACAAAGAACTGAATCCTGCATGTTCTCACTAATAATGAGACCCAGATATTAATCACATCAGCAAAAGGGAAGGATCAGCAGAGTCACTGGGAACTGCCAGGGGAGGGAGGGAAGGGGAGCATGTAACAATACAAAGGGTACCTAGTCCCAAACCAGGGGAACTGAGGGCCAGTTGGAGGCCCAAACTTTATCTGCATGCAGCCGACTTGTGTAGTTAATCCTGACTTGTATCCCATATCTCTAAAATAAAATAAAGTTAAAATTAAATTTAAAAGATCACATTCCAAAGAATAAATAAATAAAATAGAACTAGTGAAAAATGGAAATTCTAAATGAATACGAAAGAAACACTTTCCCCAGGAAAGAACAAATTTACATAACAAAATAGCATACCATGTACAGGAAAATTTGATTCTGAACTATCAACACCACAATCTATTCTCACAAATTTACTGAGAGATAAGGATAAAGGAAGGGTCTTATATAGATCCCAGTATGAAATATATTGGTATAGAAGGCAAATTAATTTAGTTGGCATCAGACATTTTTCAACAATCTTTAATACTATGACACAGTAAAGCAATATTTATCCATCAAGAGAAAAATAAAATGTAACTCAAAAATTAATATTCAGTCAAATCCTTTTCTGCACAAAATAAATGGACAAGATAATTTCACTGTAAGCCTTTCATAAAATTAAAATATTGTATAATAAAAGTACTTTACTGTGGAAAATGCATGTCTATTAGTATGAGACACATTTATATATAGCATTGAGGTTAACCAACTGTGGGAATCATGGTGACAGACAAAACAGACTATCTGTTTAGAGCTATCTGTTCATCAAATGTGCCAATGTATTTTAATTTTTGGCTCTGTTTAAATCAGTTAATTTCAAACTTAGCATTTTATTAAAATTAAAACGTATTACAGACCTCTACTCTTGGAATATTATCTACTCATCCTTCTCTTAAATATTTGTTTTCCCATTTATTAATATCCAGAATTAGTTATATCTAGATAAGATATTTTTGTGTTACTTTTTGTTTTATCTTTTTGTTATGTTATTTGATTTTTTAAAAATATTGGACATATAGTTCTAAAAGATACTAGAATAATTTTTAAAACATAAAGACAATTGTCCAAAGGGAAAAATGTCAGATGCATATGTTGTCAGCCCCACACTCAATCTACCCAAACTGGTCATGTAAAATTAACACCATAACTATGGTAGAACTGTGAAGCAAGTGGAAATTTACTCAGAGTAACACTGATGAACTTCAGAACACAAGAAATGGAGCACAAAAATCATTATCTGTTCTCAAACTCTAAATGTATAGGATGGTCACTCAATCATAAAAAAGATAGCTTACATCCAAATAATATATACATAATTTATTGACCACAATTGGAATTGCTGATTTTTACAACTTGTAATACAAAATATTTAGCTACGCATTCTTATTTTATATAAGAAACTATAGCGTCAAAAGTTTAATGCTGAAACAGCAGTGAATGTACAATGCAAACCAAAATTTATAATTTCTGAACCAATAGTCTCATAATACTAATACAAACATCTTCTTATTTTTCCGATGTGTGTGAAAAACAAAGGAGTGGTATAGTTTGTTAGATGAATTAGAGGCTATTCTAGACAATATCTAATCACATGAAAGAATATTTGCAAATATATTAATTATAAAGCTGTTTTCTCTTATAGTAGGAGGAATATCCATGAATTAAATACTGTATGTCTTATTTATAAAAATTATGTAAACTTTTATTAAAACTGACTCTCATTATAAAGGAAAATTCTGTCATATACCTAAATAGTTATAAAGACCCACGCATTTTAACATTAACTGAGAGGCACTGATTACTTTAGTAAAGGGGACTTGAATTCAAATGATTATTGTTGAAAATAAATGTCTAACAATATTTTATTCAGGTAATTTGTCACTGATAGCATTAACCCATGCTTTACTCATAACACATATAAAACATAAGTTACAAAAAAGTGTTAGCTCAAGTGGCTTATAGTTGCCTGAGTATAGATTCTGAAGTTTTAGCAAACATAAATTACTTGCAGCAACTGAGGTTATTAAACGGTCAAGGTCAATGCTTTAAGGATTCAATTTGAATGTACAGATCAATAGACTCAGATCTTGTTTATTAAATAATTAAAATGTATATGTCACTGTATCCTTAGTAGTTCAGTAATCTTTAAATCATTCTAGAACTAATGAATAAAAAATAGGGGATTTTCCAACAATTCAGCGAACTCAGTTCATTGACTTGTGCAGATTTGTATTTAAACCCTCAAAGTTTGTCAGCTTTAAATTCTTGCTGTATGCATTTCTATAGATATGCACTTACGCTTTCCTTGCTTTAAACAGGGAGAATAAGTGTACACTTTTATTTATTTAAAAGATGAATGAATTCGCTTTCTATTTGAATCAATCTCATCTTTAATCTTGTAAACTAAGAATAAAATCATGAGCCCTCCACCAACTGAACAGGCTCATCTTTACTAAAGAGACAATGGAGAAACCCTAAAAACTGAGTTACTGGCCATGATTGGAAAAAAGGTTGGACACACTTTATTATATCCCCTGTCTTTCAGAGTTTAGGTACAAAAAACTCCCAGGGTTAATGTTAAAATAGAGATCATAAGACTGGCAAAACAGACTCTTTGCAGCAATAAGATGCCAAATTATAATCAAGACCCACAAGACAAGGGTTAAGTCTCATCTGTTGGCCATCAGTCTTAGTAAATAAGTCATATTGTAGCTGACTCTGATACAGCATACTTAACTTAAACATTCCTCTCTGCTAACTCCAAGTTTTTAGACCAAGTTTTGTTCTTCTAACCAATTGCAGATTTAAAAATTTCTGAATCTACCTATGACTTACAAAGCCTTGCTTCAAGATATCCCACCTTTTCATGTATCCCTTCCATGTATTGATTTATGTCTTTGCCCGTAACTCTTGCCTTTCTTAAACTGCAATTTGATTGTCTCAGTTTACTTTCTTAGGACATCTTCAGATTGTGTTTTCCTTGGTCATAGTCATTCATATTGGTTCAGAATAGACCTCTTCAAAATATCTTACTGCACTTGATTTTTTCATAATACTCTTTCCATTTGGCTTGCAAACATTTAAAATTTTAAACCAATAATTGTGCTGTTTTCCTTTCTCTGTCACAGAGGTGATATTTTCTTTCATTAATCTTTTCATAAATGTTTTTCTTTTATTTTCTTTTACTTTTTAGTATGTACTGAGTGCTTTATTTCCTTTACATATTGTAACATGCCCAGCTATTTTCCTATATAATTGAATTGTTGTTTTTGTTATTTTTAACCTACTGTGAAAAATAGTATTCCTGCCGGGTTCGGTGGCTCAGCCTGTAATCCCACGCTTTGGGAGGCTGAGGTGAGTGGATTGCCTGAGTCCACGGGTTCGAGACCCACCTGGGCAACTTGTCGAGACCTCATCTCTACAATAAATCAAAAAATTAGCCGGGCGTGGTAGCGCACACCTGTAGTTCCAGCTACTTGGGAGGCTGAGGCAGAAGGATTGCCGGAGTCCAACAGGTCGAGGCTGCGGTGGCCAGGAGCATGCCACTGCACTCCAGTCTGAGCGACAGAGTGAGACTCCAACTCAAAAGAAAAAAAAATAGTATTCCTAATACATATTTTTAAAAATCAGTTAAAAAATCTTGCTTCCTCATTGAAAAAATGCAATTTCTGAGAACACCTTTTTTGTGTGTGTTAGTGACAAGAATTAATCTCTATTCCATCCATTAAATACGCACAGGCTATGGTTTACATAATTTGGTTTTCTGAAACTAGCTATGCATGATGGATGTTGTTAAATTATGTAAATCTCATAATAAACATGAGATTATATATAAATAATAATATGATTAGAATAACAGACAATGGTTTGCTTGAAGATCCATGACTAATATCAAAAACTGTATAAAGAAGCATAACCTGAAGTTCCCTCTAAAAGGATCCTGAACATTCCCCATAATACTATAAGAAAGAGATTGGCAGTAGCAGGATACAGGGGTGGGGTAGGGACACATTAAGTGTTCTTAACCTCAAACTAGGCAAAGTGAGGACCAAAGGGAGGCCCAAACATTACCTGTACGATGTTTACTTGTATACCTAATCCTGAATTGTACCCCACATCTTTAAAATAAAATATCTCAAAAAAATAAAATTGAAAGAAATATTTTATCTATCACGTAGACGCAAAACTCTTTCACAGAGCTTTAATCTCCTTTGCACAAATGGAGTTGTTGCTTGCATATTCTGATGGACCTGAAAGCTAAGAAAATGTATATCACTTCAGCAAACTGTATACATGGAGAGAAGAGGTCAGAAACTGGCCCAGAAACTGTGAACAGCCCATGCCCAAATTTTACATGCTATTTGTGTGATGAACACTCGAAAAGGATAAAGCCAGCTCTATTGTCTAGGTCAAGCCCCACTGAACCTTTCACAAGGACAGGTAAGGCAGTGACATAAGTGCTTGATTTGAAGGATTCTGAAAGGTAGGCCCCACCCCTCTGAACAAAAATGTATCTTGATGCTACCCACCCCAATACTTAAAATGTCCAGTATTAGCTGTAATTATTTATAAATTAAGGGAAAATCTGTATAATGCAGCACATTAGTTAGAAAGGTAGGCTGATTATGGGCCCCCCAAAATATCCAGGTTCTAAGCCATGAAGTCTGTATTTCCATACATGGTAAAGTGGTCTTTGAAGATGTGATTAAATTAAGAAACTTGAGATAGGGAGATTATTCTGGGATATCAGAATGGGTCCTAAATGTAATCACAAGTATCCTTTATTTAAAAAAAAAAAAAAAGTTGAAGGGAGATTTGGCTACAGACAGACAAAAGCAATATGTTGATTGAAGCAAGATGCTACCCTCCCCACACCCGGATCTTGAAGATGGGGTCAGGAGTCAAGAAATTTAAAGAATGCAGCTTCAGAAGCTGGTGAAAACCAGAAAACATCTTTCCTAGATGCACTGGAAGGAGATCAGCCCTGATTTTAGATTTCTGATCTCCAGAACTGCAAGATAATAAGTTTGAGGGGGGAGGGTGGTACTTGTCTATTTTTGTTTTTAAGTCATCCAGTTTATGGTAATTTGCTATCTCAGCAATAGAAAATCAATACAGCTACTTACCATAAGGATGGGTAAGTTATTTGAATCCCACCCACATAAATGCACTCTGATTAGAAATGATGCTGGGAAGTAAAGAGTAGAAATACAGGTGTCATTAGGTAGGATTTTATTCTGAAATCAAAAAAATGGCTACTGCTTAAAAATTGACAGGGCCTTGGGCATGGGATAATTTAACTTTTTAGCATCTTATTTAATAAGTAAAGTGGAAGTACCTGCTTATTTTATTTAATTATGCTCTAACAAATATTATCACATTTTGTCACATAATCTCAACAAGTAAGCAACTCTCTAACTTGATGGTGGGATAGAGTTTCAATCTCTTTCTTATCCTAGTAAATACGTGAAGAATATCCTTATATGACATGAAAGCAAAAAAAAAAAGTTGTAGTACTCCTTTATTCAGATGTGTAGAAAATGATGCAATAGGATATTCAGACCTTTTTCCTTTTAATTTGTGTCACAAATAAATGCCCTAGTGTCCAAAGGAGTTGTCACCTGATTTTTTAATAGCATTCAGAGGAACAAGGTAATAGAGGTATACAACAGAGATTTTAAAATTCTAGCTTCATGAGAACTAATGATCAAGTTATAAAGGCGATTAGACCTTTATCATAATTTAAATATATATTACATTACAGTTCATATTGGTGAAAGTTTAAGATAAATATATTTATATATGTTATATATATATTTTAAACTTCCTTTCAAACTAACAGGTCAAAAATATAACAATACGTTTTTTTTGTTTTTTTGGGTTTTTTGTTTTGTTTTGAGTTGGCATCTCACTCCGCCACCCAGACTAGAGTGCAGTGGCACGTTCACGGCCACCCCAGAGACCTGCTGGACTCCAGGGATCCTTCCGCCTCAGCCTTCCAAGTACTGGAACTACAGGTGCGTGCTACCATACCCGGCTATTTTTTTTTTTTTTTTTTTTTGATATATTGTAGAGATGAGGTCTCGTCAAGTTGCCCGGGCTGGTCTTGAACCTGTGGGCTCAAGCAATACTCTCACCTTGGCCTCCCAAAGTTCTGGAATTATAGGTGTGAGCCCCTGTGCTCAGCCAATGCATTGTTTTTAAAAGGAAAATATTGAAGGGAAATCATTGAATGTAATCAAATTAGGGAAGGTTCCTGAGATAAATAAGTTTTAAGATGTGTTTTAAACAAAAGAGAGGCATGGATTGGCAGAGAGGAAAACAGAAATTTCTGCTGAATCCAGAAACAGCAGGAAAAGCAGTCCAGTCACAAAAGGCTAGGGATTTTGCCACAAACCAACATGAGGCAATAATGTGCATGACACCTCTATGGTTAAACTAGATATAGCAAGTAGAATCTGAGTACATTTTAAACCCCATTATGGCACTTTGTTTAATGGCAAGTGTGAAACACCCCTTCTAAATCATTCCTGGCGTAATCAATGTAGTCACTGCCGTGTCTAACTGCATTTTCATAGGTCTGCTGCCTTAGCACATTTCGAGAGTTATTTCTTCCTCTCCTTCACCAGCTCTCTGCTAAAATGCTCTGGTAATCATCCTTTACTGAACTTGAAGGCTGTGTCCTCTTCAGAATGGTCATCTATGCCGATGGCCTTCTAAGTTTAATGGCTGGTAATTACTGTTCCCTCCTTAAACTGTGCAACTTCTATAACTGTAAAAGTAAGCATTCTGCCAAAATCCTTCCCTCTAGGAGAAACAAGAAAGTGAAGCAAGGTTATTGGTATCCATGCCAAAGACAAAGATTGACAAAACCTATTCATCCCCTTGTCTGCAGGAGTAGATTAGAGGCACAAGCCAAGGCTTTCCTGAAGCCTTGACCTGCTGGGGCAATGTGAGATAACCTTATTCCTCATCTGTGTCAGTTGAAAAAAGATCGTTTTGAGAGTGAGCCAAATTTGGGCTATTTATTTCCGTTAATACAATCAATTATTATGACAGTTCATCAAGGTTGGGAGTGAGTGAAAATTCTAAGGGTGTTCGGTCTATAAGAATTCTATTACGAGCAGTACTGTAGATTAGTGTCAGCACACCACTGTTCAAACATCCTTGACCTCATTGCATATAAATAAATTCAAATGTAAATATTAGTCAATCCACCAATATATATAATACATCGAGCTCCTACTCAATCTTTATAACATTTAGGTAGCTTCTCTACCAACAAAGAAAATAAAGTGAAATATTTGTAAAAACATTGACAAACATGGCTAATGGGTGTCTTGGTAGATTTTGACTGTCAATAAAAAATAAAAATGCTGAACAATATCCCCAGTGCAAATATCATTACAATATTTTTAAAGTAAAAAAAATCTGTACAGAAGAGGACAATTGTCAATACTTACATTCAAATACTAATTTTAATAATAAAAACCTTACACAAAGAAAACACAACTACTGATAATAACTTTAGTACTCTCAAGTTATCTCACCTATTTGTGTATACAGTCATGTACTGCATAACAACGTTTCCGTGTCAGTGGCTGACTTGATTAGACAACAGTGGTCTGATACCTAATAACCTAGGTATGTAGTAGGCTATACCATCTAGGTCTGTGTTTGCACAATAGCAAAATTGCCTAAGAAGGCATTTCCCAAACCAAATCTTCATTGTTCAGTGACACATGACTGTATATGCATGGCATCAAACATTAACACCTTTTGCTTGCCAAGTATACACAGAAACACAATCACATAAAGATGAAAACTTTCACACTTAGAATCATTCATACATTGTGAATATATTTCAAGTAGTCTCCTTCCCTGTTGGTTAAACGCTCATATACAAGACCATTTTTCCTTTCTCTGGATTAACACAGTTTAAAAAAAATTATTTTTTTCTCTGTGTTTTGCAGGCATGGAGGTGAGAAAGACTGGTGGACTACTCAGATTTCTCTTTAAGAGAAACGACTTGAGATGCACAGCTGATTGAGAATCTCCAGATGCTGCGACTTTGTGCCCATAGCAGTGTTCACGCCAGGCCGCTCCCAGTCTGCAGCTCTCTGTCCATGACTGAGTGTGGCAGGGGGTGGCAGGGGGTAGTAGAACTTCTGCTGTCTGAGAATTCATACCTGTCCATTCCTACCTGATATGCGATCCCTCTAATGGGCAGTTTTGGTTAGAGGCATCCCCATTCGCCTGGCTGAAACTTTCTCAGAACTATGTGTGCATTGTGAGGCTCTTACTTTCCAATTCTTCCTGCACTTGCCATTGGGATGGGAAGCCTCTCTCTGCCTGCTACTGTTCCCACTCTTTTTATGCTCCAGAAGCATTTACGGTGTAAATCTCCTGCATTAGCATTTTCTTCTTGAAGGGCCTGTGGAGAGCTCGGCCTGAGCCAAGATGGCGCCTGGGACCTCTGCCAAGTCCCATGATTGGGCGCATGATATACCGCCGGGCCCTCCTTCACTGCGCACCGCACAAGTGCAACGCTGCAGAGCCTATGAACTGCTGACACGCTGGTACGGGACTTGTGGGTGGAGACCAAGGGATATAAGTACGGGACAACGGGGAGGAAGAAGCAAGAAGAAGCAAGAAGAAGGAGAAAAGGAAGAAGCTGGCATGGCGTAAAGGCTGAATAAACCGCTTTGAGAAGAACACGTTGTTGTTGCCTCCTTCCTGCTGGTCAGGGGTGAGCGACAAGTGGTGGCCCGTACGGGGACCTCAGCTGTTCAGAACTCATCGTGGACAGGGTGACTAGTCACAGGGTAAGTTCCCAGGTAAGTGGGACAGGCAAGGCTCTCGGTTGAGACAATAAGGTTCCCGGTTAACAGGGACAAGCTTACTTAGGACGATGGGTAACACCACATGGGCGCAGACGCTTCAACAGGCTCTCAAAAGCCTGCTGAAAGTAACAGGGGTGGGTCTGAAGCAGGAGACAATAAACAACTTTATGCGGGCTGTAGAGAATGCCGCGCCCTGGTTCCCAGTGTCTGGGCACTTACGGAGCCTAGCTGGAGCAAGCTTGGGAGGGACTTGCGGCGCGCTGAGCAGCAGCAAGGACTTCCTCGGGGAGCGATGGCAGTATGGAAGTTGGTGTTAAATTGTATAGAAGACGAGGATCAGTGCGGGAAGGAGCTTAGCGAAGGGGCTGAAGCGATGAACACTATGAGAGAAGAGTGTTCTGAGCGGTCACAGGCAGGAGACACAGAGGCGGAAGGGCTTTCGGAGGGGGAGCTAGAGGAGCTCGTTGAAAAAATGAGTGCGATGGAAGTGCCTATACAGCCCTCGGCGCCGAGACCGCCTCCTTATCCTCCCCCGCCTCCTTATCCTCCCCCGCAAGCGGAAGGACGCAGCCTCCACCCAGAGGCGTGGCAGCCATACGGGGCGCAGTGCTTTCCTGTGTTTCAAAATCCAGCTCCCCTGCCTCCGAACACAGTGGGACTGGTGGTGGGCCGTAGTTCCGCCACCCTAAAAGGCTTGGTGATTCACCCAGGGGT
>NW_007248617.1:0-43374 GCF_000164805.1 Carlito syrichta
GGTGACAGAGTGAGACTCCAACTCAAAAAAAAAAAAAAAAAGCACACAAAGTTCTGAATAGGAAAGTTTACATTTAATGAATACATCCTTGCTACGCTGTTTTTTTAAATTTTGAATCATCTTATAGTTAAACCTTCCTTCATCCCAAAGGAAAAAAGAAAGTTGGCAGCTACAAGGAGATTGGCAATTCTAGTTGATTTGACTATCTTCCTTTTGATATACAGCTGAATTTTAATCCATGTGTAAATTAGTGTGACTACCACCCTAACAGGATTCAGAGCTCTCCCCTCGCCCCGGATACCTGCTGTTGTCCCTATGTAGTCAGCCTTTCTAACTCCTGGCACCAAGTGATCTGGTCTTCATCAACTGATCTTTTCGAGAGTGTCACGGGAACGGAACCGTGAACAGTTAACTGTCAAGACTTGCTTCTTTTACTCAGCAGGATGCCTTTGGGATTCATGCACCTGGTTACCTGTATCCATAGTTTGTCTATTTTATTTGTTCAGTAGTGTCTGTTATATGCTTGTACCACAGTGTGCTTGCCCATTTACTCACTGGAGGACATTTGGAACAATTGGGCTCTGTTTTTTGGCAATTATGAATAGAGTTGCTTTAAGCATCCATGTCTAGGTTTTTGTGTGAACATGGGTTTCCATTTATCTCTGTTTTCAGAATTGAGTTATTTTGTCCATTAACTTTTTTCTGTAACCTTCAAATATTCCATTCCTGTAAGTCTCAGTCTCCATGGTTGCTTTGTTGGGTTCTTCTTCTTTTTACTTTGGAATATATCTTTTAAATTTCCATACTTCTATTTCCTTTTGTTTTTCTTGTCAGTCTTATCTCCAAGTTCAGTTTTTATGGAAATAAACTCGAAATTTAGGTTCTTATATTTAAATTCATACCTGTTTGTAAGGATATAAATTTTTAATCTGGCCAAAGTCAACTTCTCAAAGGCAGACACAGAATTAGATATAAACTTTATTCACCTATATTTAGGAGGGAATTTTCTAGTAAATACTAAAAAGAAGGAATCCAGCAAAGGGATTGAGAAAGCAATAAGTCTAAGTTGGACAAGGAGGAACAGAGAACAGGAGGGAGTCATGAATAATGAAAAGTTATCAGGGGCAATGGATTGAAGAGTCCAGTGCGGTTGCAGAATTATTCAAGTGAGGTTAGTAGAGGGATTGAACTGTGGTTGAGAAGTGAGGATCAAAGGCTGTTTGAGGATTATGAAGATTATGATTCAGTTATTGGTAATGACAGGCCTACACCAGTGGTCCTCAGCTGTCATGATGTGTCAAAATCAACTGGAAAAAAAATTCAAATACAGTTACCCTGCCCCACGCCTAGAAAGAGTAATTCAGTTGGCTTGCGATGGGGCCAGGGCATCTCCCAGGGACTGAAGGTCATTGACATATGGCATAACTGTGGGAAGAGCTGGCAAGTAGAGAGAAGGGCAAGACCATTCAGTGTGAGGAGAAAGAGACTGAGGTCATTTTGAATGAATGAACATTTTACATGAATATTGAGGTCATAAAGCATGATTAAGAATTAGTGTTGAAAAGTTAAAGAAAAAAATGATCTCAGTACTAAGATAGTTGCCCCATGGATGTAAGGTGAATGGGCAGAAGGTAAGCTCTGACATTAAGTTGCCATCTGTGGATAGCAAAAATGGTTTTTGAAATTTGAGAAATAAGTTTTCTCACTGATGTCAAGCCATTTTAGAAGGTGGGTCATTATTGCACTCGTTGCTAATAGGTTCAAAACTCACTGAAACTTTTCATTTGAAAGATTTTTTAAAAGAGTATATACCTTTATTTCCAAGCCATGTAAATAGTACAGATGTAAGTGTTTTCATAACTGAAATAATTATTTTTAAAAATTTTTCTAAACCACAAAACAAGAAGATATTTTCAAACATCTTTTTTATAGTGTTTGCTCCAAAGTCAAAGTTCCTTTAAAAAAAAAAAAAAAGTTATTTCTTACCTGGTAAAAATTGCATCTACCCTAATGGAACAGAAAAACTTTTTATTTTTGCTAAAATATCTGCTAGGTTGCATATCGACTGGAAGTCATTTTATTTCACAGAAAGCCCACATGGCACTTTTATACAATTTTTTAAAACTACTCCTTTCACAAGGTACTGCTATTTGCCAGAAAACAGTTTTTGGAATAAAGATATGTGACTCAATAAATTATAAATCATATCATGTAAATAGTGCTCCCTAAAATTGTTCAGTGCATCCCTATACAATCACACACAATGGCCAACATACTGAGAGAAAAATGAGCAAATTTTACAATAGTTGGAAGGTTCATACTATGAATTAAGTGGTGAAGCTCTGTGTGGTACAAATAAGTTTATGGTCACTTCCTATTTTATTCATACTAGTGGAAAAAAGTCTACCACATTGTACAAAGTCTTGTTATTGTATAATTAACTACATCGATGACACCTGTTATGACACTTGTTATGTCTGGCATAATTTCTTTGCTCCGTGTCATCCCTGAACATCATGCAATGAAGGAATTCTCTTGCAGTACTTCCTCTGTAACCATTTTGTTTGAATCTCATTCTCTAATCAAGACAGCTACTACATCAATGTTACAGTCACTCGACATAACCATCGAATAATATTGTTTAATGAATGAAACTATGTTGAGACTACATCTTTTACAGTACTTTTCTTAACAACTTAAAGTATAAGTTTTTCATATGCTTCCTTATTGGAAGAGAATATAAAAAATACTATAAGCTGAGATCCATGAGAAACATATATATCCAACATTATAGTAACCCTTCTATACTGCTTATTCTAACATTTGCTCCTTCAAATAATCAGTAATAAGTTCTATATATCTTTTTTATTTTCATTTATTTATTTAGTTTTGAGTTGGAGTCTCACTCTGTCGCCCAGACTGGAGTGCAGTGGCCGCTCCCGGCCACCACAGCCTCGACCTGCTGTGCTCCGGCGATCCTTCCACCTCAGCCTTCCAAGTAGCCGGAATTACAGGCATGTGCTACAACGCCCGGCTGATTTTTTGATTTATTGTAGAGATGAGGTCTCGCTGACCAGGCAGGTCTCGAACCCGCGGGCTCAGGCAATCCACTCACCTCAGCCTCCCAAAGGCGCGGGATTACAGGCTGAGCCACCGAACCCGGCTCTATATATCTTTCAAGAGCAATTTTTGACAAACAAATGTGCTTCAATCTATTACCATATTGTTTTCTATGTATGATTTCTACCATTTTGCTGCAACAGGAAGAAAGTTTCCCTAAAGTATTTAGCTTTCTTTCTTTCACTGTTAGGGAATAAAACAAAACAAGAAAACCTCAAAACAGAATTCTAGATTTTTATTGTTAAAAGTCTGTGTAAATTTTAAAGTATCAAGATAAGTATCACATGATTGAAAACTCTAGAAAAGTCTGTTTTCATGTTTGAATGCTTAGCTTTTAAATGTGGTTGCTTAAAGTGTTTCATTCCCTTAAAGGAAGATTTGTCATTAATGATAGTGGATGCAAATTTGTATGTTATATAATCATTTTAAGATAAACATTTTAATTCTTACTCTTTTGCATGATAATGTGATACATGAATAGAACATAGGAATTAGAATATACTCACCTGTCTCAGTTTCTTGCTGTTCAGTTGTGTTTATATTGTTAGTATCATTTTAGTTTTTGCAGCTTCTTTGCAGGAAGCACTTTACAGCACTTGTTTTAGGAAGATTCATTTTGTTGCACCTAGAGAATTTCACTCAATTCCAGAAGTGTAAACCATTTCATGCTAGTTCGAAAGAAAGTAGATTTGAACTGATGGAGGTACATTGCCAGTTCCTCTCCAGGATGGAAACCTTTTCTCCTCTCAGCAAACTTGGTGCTCTGCATATGATGAGGGACATGCAGTCTGAATGATGGGGCCAGTGTCCATTAAGAATTAGTACTTCTTAATTTTACTTTATGTTTTCAAAAGTAATTATATAAATAGATACTCTCAATTTTTTTCTTGTGATACCTCAGTTAGAGAATATTAGTCTACAGAAGCACATGAAAATTCTTATGGTAGGATGGATAACTAAACTGACAGTGACACCTCCTTGACCTGCTCTGTTAACCCAAGGAGAAGCCAGTCACCGTGGTTTACACCAGTGTTTCTCATACTTGATATACACTCAAATGCCCTGAGCATTGAAGAAGCACGTTAAATGCTTTGGGTATCTTGAAAAAGTTGGTTCAGAATCAGTAGGTCCAGGGTGGGGCCTGAGAGTCAGCATTTCTAATAAAGTTTACAGTTAATGCAAATGCAGCTGTTCGAGAACCATATTCATGAATGGCAGAAGTTTATACCAGGAGTCTATAAGCTATAGATAGCATTTTTTATACCAGGAGTCTATAAGCTATAGATAGCATTTTTTAGTAAATAAAGTTTTATTGGAACACAGCCAATCCATTCATTTATTCATCTTCTAGTGGCAGAGTTGAGTAGTTGCAACAGAAACCTCATGACCTGAAAAATTTAAATATTTTATTATCTGAACCTTCAAATAAAAGGTTTCATGACCTCTTGCTTAGACAATAAATGTACATTTCATATATAGTTCTACATGCTGATAACCATCCATCTAGATTTATTGAATACTATAGATTTAGAAGGAGTGCAGGAACTAATTTTATTGAATCACATTATAAGTTAAATTGTAAGAGTACTCTCTTATGGGTGGATTTGCTATTTCAATGAAATCAGAAATTACAGAGGGCAGAATAGTAAAAATAAATTACTTGAGAAAAAAATCACTGTTCATACTGAAATCTTACAGTTAAAATAGAGCCCTATATCAAAAGTCACATATCCAGCATTTTAAGGTCGTATAAAGTAAGGTGAAGGTATGGGGCACTTGAGTTGAATTATATTAAATACACAAGAGTTGGATTTAATATCTTTCTCGAGCTAAATATGTCACAGTAGAATTTTAAAATGAAACTACACTACAAAATGAAATTCAGCACATAGCAGTGGTCTGCAGTATATGGTCATAGGTCTTGAAATTTTATTTTCATGCTATATAAACTGATAGACCTACTTAACTGTTGGAATTAGTTGACAGGACGCATCCTCATAAAAATTGCTGCCTTAGAAACATATCAAGCACCTGAAAGCACGAGTATCTTCTTTCATCATTGTGTGTTCATGAAACTCTAAAATATGCTAGATGATATACAAGGCCCTTGTGCCAATGTGGAAAATAAACCCTAGAAGGCAGTATGGCCAGATATAACCAATTAAACTGGTTCTAATGGCCAGTTAATTTCAGGTTATGTTTAACATCATTTTATTGCTCATGCCACAATTTGGGTTTTCAAGAGTAACAAAAAGAAAATAATTTGTATTATTCTCTGCATGCTCTGTCAGTGTTTACTAGTTCCACTTATGGATAGATGTTGGTAACCAGTCTGTGGTGTTGTGGTTCAGATATTATATTTCCAACATCATTATTAAATCAAAGTTTAGGAAATAAAACATTTCAATTATGTTTATTATTATCTATTTGTAAGGCAAGTTTTAAAGAACTCAGTAATTACCCAGAGTTATTTCTCAATCCAACATTCTTCATCCATCTTTACATAGTTTTGCTCTGTTACAGGAATGAGAGGAAACAGTTAAAGACATTTGACTCCTGTGACTCTGTCTTCTCCTTCAGTAATTAAAACTTAAGAAGTCTGAGGTTAACCTTTGTTTAGTTTAACCTTCAAACTTAGAGACCCCTCAGAACCGGGATAATTGATAAGTTGACTGGAGTGGGCAGAGAATGAGCTCATTCCGGAGAACTACCTTTCCTGGAGGGAGGCTCTCTGCCCTCCCTGACCTGACCTAGTCTCCCCAGGAGGGCCAAGCATTCTGCTCAATTCCCAATGCCACTGTTATGCACAATGTGTTTGTGACTTTGACATGAGAAACAACACCCTTTCACCTGTGGAAAAATCCCAATCTGATAACCACAGATTTAAAAAGCACAAATATGAAAGAAGTGTAGCAGGTGACGATGTTACTTCCATAGTTAGAGATGGGAAGTGTCAAGCTGGAGTTCAGAAGCACGGGCATAGATTCGTTGGTTTTGTTTTTGTATTTGGTTTTACATGTGCTGTTTCTATTTTAGAATGAAGGCAATTAACAAGACTCTAGAGCTGCTCTAAATAATCTGCTAACTCTGTGGTGGTCGATCATTCACCCACCAACAATATTCCCATTTTGAGACCTGGGTAGGAGGGATGAGCAATTATGGTCTGCTCTGGATTCCCAGCTTTGCATCCGAATTTCTGTACTAGCTGGCCTGCTGCCTCCTCCTCAGCATCAGAAAAGAAAGGGGCCTAGGCCAGGTGTTCCAGAACATTGTGGAGACTTGTGGGAAAGTGGATAAGCTGTCAGAAACAAAGGAGCAACAACTTTTATGTTGCCCATTTTCAGGTGACCTTTGTGAGTCCAATTTCTTTATCTGTAAAGTGAGTCTTCTATCCTTAGTACTCCCCATCCCATCACTATTGTGAGGCTCTAACGAGGTGCTGTATATGTATCTCCTGGGAAATTTTCACCTCGTTTAATTACAATTTCCTAAGAGAGTGTAAACTGTCGTTTTTCATTTTTGTGAGTTGTTGGTTATCAATACCTCAAGGATCAGAAGTTTCTGCAGAGCTTGTGCCCTTTGTCCTTGCCTCTTACCTAATGTGGGAAGAACCCTGTATTTGCAGTTGGATTCATGGAGTCTGGTCATCTATGGGGAAGACCATGGAGGGCGCTGCTCTAAATCACTCAGCCCCTCTGGAAACACCCTGGCCTGATTGGATAGGTTGGTTCTCCTGCCTCAGCACCTCATTCGTCTAATGCTTGCAGTTCACACATATCCCCCTTCCCCCATATACCACCTCTCCTGCGAAGAAAAGGGGGAAATAAAAACTCCCTGCTCCTCTAAAAACAATACAATTATTGCTAGCAAGTCAGTAGTGAATTCCAACGTCTGCATCTGTTTTCAGCAGCTGCCTGACTGCCAATGCATCTCCAGATAGGAGCATTCGGCATGCCAGGTGTACTCCCTGACATCTGTTTTCCAGGGAAACTTGTTTAAAGTTCTTAGCAGAATTTGGTGAGAACTCTGAGAATTTCTGACAATGCAAAATGCAAGAGGCACTGATGAGACCCTGCTTTCTTGTCTTTAGTAGATCCTACTAGTACTTTTAAAATTTTACTTTTTTTTAGTTGGAAAATATAGTTTATTTAGAAACTAAGAGAGAGAGGAGATTCACCTCCCCAAGGTAGGGGAGGGGGCCAAAGCTTAGGAAAACACAGCAACCATAGCTAATGAATACATGGCTTAGCCAGTGCTTAACAAAAACAATGACCTAAAGTTTTATTTTTATATGGAAACATTTGTTTAAGTATGAAAGTTTAGAAATTGAAAAAAAAATATTCCACATAACTGGTGTTCTCTTCTTGAAGTAACTAATCAGGTGTCAAATGAGCAAACAATCTCATATATTCTTATAATTCTGAACATCCTGACTGCGTCTACAGAGTTTTCCTGGGTGATTTTTCAGAACAAGTGCCATTGGTTTTTCTGGTGGTCAGGAAAGCACACAACAGGTTTCTTTTCCTTTTCCAGGATTACCACTGACTCTTCAGTGGAAACAAAAGTAGGGGAAGGAGAGGTAGTGTCCACGAAGTGCATTCGTCTCTTGAAATGCTGGACTCAAAGAAAATAAATGAGTTTCCCTCTAGGTAGAAGATGGCTTCCCCGGGCATGTGGGGACCAAGCCCAGTAGGAACCAACCTGCCCAGCATCTGGTGAGCAGTGCTCGCACCGAGGCAGTGTGACTTTTCGGGACATTAAGATGATGCCCTGATTATCCACTAGCAGAGAAGAATACCCAAATACTAGTGTCATGTGGGGAAAATAAAATGAAAACTCAGAGATGTGCATAGCTCTTGTTATATAAATCACCCATATACTCATATTTCTAAAATGAAGTAAAAGATGATCATATCTCTCAGTGCTATGGAGCTTTACATTTATGCTCTAAATGTACATGTTTAAAAATATAATTATGTAAGGATGGCCAGAAACAGAAAATTTTATAATATATCTTAACACATGTTATCTAACAAAGAAAAACCCATGCATCATGTACATATGCCATGTGGCATATGGAATTTTTCTTTCATGAATGATTTTTGCTTTTAAAATATAAAATATTGAAATTCATTGTCTATTATCATTTTTAATAGGATATCTTAGAAATAGCACTATCTACATATAACATTGCCATAAATGTGCTCTTCTAAAATTAAACATGAAAAGAGCACAAATATGAAACATTTGAATCCCAAGCTACTGTTGATATTGCACATAGTATCCGACTCCAAGCTTCTTTCCTGAGGAACCATATATTTTGACAGAACCTCCTATATCCTGTGCATTTTCATCTGCGTCTAATGTGCATATGCCTAAAATGTAGAAAATAGAAGAAAATGGCATACTGTTGCTAAGTGGATATCCTACAGATTTGAAATAAAAAAGAAAAGCTTTAAAATACACGGTAATTATGTAAAATGGTGTGATTTTACTTTGATTACCTAAAATAAAAATTAAGAGGTTGAAAATGAAAAAGGCTCTATAGGGATAATTTTCAAAGTGTGTTTTCAGATAATCAGGTTTGTAACTTTAAAAAAGGACATCACATCTTCGTAAACCCTTCACACTACTAGTACAGAAAAGACTGACCCTTAATTTCATAGAAATGTTAGGATGATCAGGCAAAATATTCCTGGCCTAGTTACTTCCAGTTTGCTTTGTTGTCACTAGCAGGTCCTCCTGGAGAGTTAAAGATATGGCCTCAGTACACTCAGTCCTTCAACCTATATTTGACTCTTCACCAATGAGAACATGTTTTGGTCTGTCTCAAGATCGCTCAGTTAATTCACAGTGGTCTCTAATTTGGCCTAATGAAGAATCACTTACGGAGTTTTGAAAAATACATAATCTGGAGAGAAACACAGAACCTGTTCATGATATGGATTTAGCAAGATTTGGAGCAAAGTGCAGGAATATATACTTTAAGCACATCCCTAGAATGAAAAACAGAAAATATAAAATGTTGGCAACATGAGGAGTCACCGGAACTTTCAAACGCTGAAGTACAGACGTATAAGTTAATACAACAAATCTGTGTTTGTATCTACCAAAGCTGACCATCTGTATGCCTATGACCTTGCAATTTAACTCCTAACTATATACAAAATCTAAATGCCACCGAATGTTCACCAAAAGATGCACAAAAATGAATCTTTAGTATTGGCTATCAGAAAAATGTTTGGCTTTGAGGTGACAGGGAATGGTGATAGAAAGGGGCACCAAAAAAGTTTTGGGGGTACACGTAGTATTTTATTTCTTGATCTGGTTATTGGCTATATGGGTGGGTTTCCGTTTTGAAATGCTATTAACAGAACACTTAGGATTTATAGGTGTTTCTGTATATATGTTATATTTCAATAAGTCACATTTGAAAAGAAATTTGCCCTTGTTGATTTTGACATAGAATCAGACTGGAACAACTGAACTGATCTAATCAGGAAATAGGTTTCATTTTGATTTGGAACATACACTCTTTTCTTTCTCTGAGTCATTTTCTTCATAACTTCCTCCAGTTGACTGCACTGAGAATCTATGACTCTTTGACACAAGAGATCAGTCAAGAGAGAGTAAGGCTGATCCAACCTTGTTCCCTCACTGTTTCTAGAAAACACCTCAAAGTTTATGGTTTGGCTTAGCTGTATCACATCACTTTTGTATAAAATGAACTTATTTACCTACTCTTGTCATTGAGAGCCACTCTTGTATATGAGGGAGGACTCCCCCCAAAATGGAATCATCTTTGGGAGGGTGGGCCCTTTGAAGTACAGGTTTCTCCTGCTTGGTAAGTGTTCTGGGAACCCATCCGCATCAGTGTACCAGCTAGCATTGTGAGAGACTGCGTTCAGCTTCAGTGAATTTTTTTTGGAGATTCTTTCAACACGTTTGCCCATTTCATGATGGTTGACTTACTAGCACACCTGCTCACACCATTTTAAGTGTTCAGCAGTTTTTGACCAAAAATGACATGACATCCATGTCTCGCCCTCCCTATTCACCCAATCTCACTCTGAGCAATTTTTTGTTTGTTTGTTTCCCAGATGTCTTGAAAGGGAAACATTTTGCCTATGTGGAAGAGGTGAAACACAAAATTGCAGAAGCACCAAAAGGCACCAAAACTGACAAGTTTGAAAACTTTTTAGCAGTAGAAAAAGCATCTCAACAGGTATATTGCATCAAACAGAGAGTATTTTGAAGGCAACTGGAGTTTAAACATGCAAGAATAAATACACAATTTTTTATAAATAAATTCCATTTTGGGGGGGTCCCTCTCGTATGTGGAGGGTGTTTAACTGTCTTCCTGGAGAGAATTGATGGACATTAGAAGAACCATCTACCCCACCCACATGCCATTTCTAGCAATCTGTGAGGGTGTTCAAATTCTCTCCTGTGTCATTCTCAATTAAAGCTCTTGTTAAAATGCAAATATATTTTCTTAGACATTATCAGCCTTTAGTCCTGCTTAAAATGGTTCACAATATAGTCCCTAAATAGTAAAATTCTGAGAGCTGTTTCCCTGGAGGGGCCACAGAGGATAGAGGTGAGAGATGAAGACTCAGGACAGTCTGGAACATGGACCACTGCACCAGAAAGTGACATTTTTCTCCCTGGAAGGGTCCAGGTAGGGGAAACAGGCAGTTGTGGGCCAGAGGGAGGGACATGGTAGGATCTGGGCTGCTTCACAGTCTCCTCCTCTACCCAATCCTTCCTCTGTACCCTCTTGAGTCAGAAATGAAGACTCAGGAGATGAAATGACTTGAAAAAGAGTCTGAGTGGGAAGTTTGGGAATACTTATAGGATTCAGGCATATTTTGAATGACCTGATGCCTCAGAATAGGACCTTTAGATTTCAAACTAGAATTTCTAGTCAACAGAAACTATAAATGCTTCTGGAAAATAGCAATTAAATATTTCAAAAAGAATTGAGTTGTAATAGATTTGAAATTTTGCATTGAATGTGAAAGATTTCAATGGTTGTCAGATGGTATTTTTTAAAAAGAAGAGAAGGATCTTTGTCAATGTTAGATGTGATCAATTACTCTATACAACTTAAAATATTCTACAGAATGGGGCTTTCGAGAAAATCGGACTGTGATATGAGAACAGAAAAAACAATAGTAGAAAATAAAAGTGTTTTCAAAATCTCAAATGTGTTTAAAATGATAAAACCTTAAACTAGGTCTATATAAGATACTACTCATTTTTAAACAGAAAAGTAAGAATAAGTGAAAATTATGGACATCTTTAAATACAAAAAAGGGAAGTCAACAATCTCAAAATAGAAGATGATTATAGCTGCTAATATATTTTGAATACCAGTATAATAGTCAATATGACTTAAAAGAGAACAAAAATATTAAACATGTTCAATTTGTTTGGCAGCCTAGAAAGCAGGCAGAGCAATAGCTATAAGAAATATGGATTTTAGAACACCTTTAGTTGTTCTTTCCTTTTGACAGGAATCTCAGGTCATATAGTGTCAGGTGAAGGGAATATCACTTGTTCAATAGTTGTACCCACTGAATGTGGCAACACCCTGCAGGGTCCCCACGCTCTTGAGTGGGGTGCCAATGGGGGTTATCACAGGACATAGCTGGCATTTGTGTTCCTGTACCTCTACTTCCTAATTTTGTCACTGTAGGCACGTTACCTCAGAGCAGTTGGGTGAATGGAATACCCACACCAGTGAGGCATTGAGGTCCCACGTGAAATAATGAAGTGCCTCAAATAGCAAAAGGTACACAACCGACTCTTCTAAGTATTAGTATCCTGTTCCATCCCCATTCAGTGGGAGAGATATGTTGAGGAGGACTATGATATCGTTCATTGCTATAGCTGTAGCATTAAGCAGAGTTTCTGGTCCACCCAAGGTAGGCAGCCAGTTGGCAAATACTGAGAAGATATTTATAAAGCAAAATGGCTTTGCAAGTCTTACATGGATCATTTAGATGTCTAAAATAATCACAAGGCCTCTAGGATATTTTGGAACCTCAGAGGAAAGTGAAGGTCTATGGCCAAGTTAATGGCAGGAGAAATATGGAAAAGTTTTCAAGGGAAATAAGGCCCTTTTTCATAGGCATCGCTTTGTTTATCACAATGGCCTCCCCTTTGTAACCAAACACCACAGCCAGCAGACTTGGGTCTTTTTTGTTTGTTTGTTTCTTAATTTTATAGTTTGGAGTATGAAATACTTACTTGCTTTCTAGGAAGAGGATTTCCATTTTTCCTCAGACTATCAATATAATGTGTTTAATATGAAGCAGATACTAATTAAGGTTTTCCTCCTTTTGACTCCTCAGGAATTCTGAAATACAATTAACATTGTATTTATGATCTCATCAAGTAAAATTGGATGTGAAGAGATGGTTCTTTGTGCCTTCTATTGTCTCTCAGGACTGTACGTTTCATCCTAGCGCAGTTTCCAAACAGTCCACAATATAATTTACACCTCACAATATCTCATTTAGGATTAAATATGTTTCAAACATGAAGAGAAAATGTGAATTTCTGGGTGCAGGAGAGAGAGTTGCCAACAGAGAAAGATCCAAAATGACAAGTCTGGGAAAGGCTTTAGAGATGGCACCCCAAAGACCAATGTGGTGCTTTGAAGCAAGAGATAAACACTAAATGCAATTAGGGTGTGAGAGAGGGTTTTGGGGAGCCAGCACAGCATTCATTGAGAACTTACTTGTATTTCATTCCAGATTCTCAGTGGATTTCATTTTATTGATCACCCTTTCTAGACCCGCCGCTCTGTCATGGTAGCCTTGTTACTACCCATTCCCTGCCTGACAACCAATAGCAAACCAGCTTACAGTTAGGGGTTTTGAAAAAGCAATTACTATATTTCTTATAGCCATCAGTTCACAACTTGACCAAAAACTGTGATAGCTTCTTGCTAACCCCCAGAAGAATAACTCTATTTGAGACACTGAGAAAGATGAAAAATGAAGACAGGGTACCTTTTCCCCAAGTACCTGAGAATCCAGGAGGGGAGAGTCGATATCTGGGCCCTCCAGGAAGCAGAGCCTGAGGCAGAGGGCTCCTGTGCTTATACTCTGTTGCTGTGGATTGTCCCAGGACGCAGCAGGAGGAACAGGGGAGCGAAACAGTGAAGTTAAGGATGCCAGGTGGAGCTGACCACTAAGGGCAACTGGTCACTTGATACAGTGGACTATGGATTGAGCATCATGGGAAATGCCCTGTGACAGTGTGACCAGGAAAGCCCAGCACGGGAAGCAAAGTGCTAGGGTTGCCTGTGTGGAGTAGGTGAGAGCTCACACCGAGCTGAGGATGGGAAGATCTCCTGTGTTTGACAGGAGTGGATGGAGACAGACTTGTAAACAGATGGATATCTGATGCGATTGACAACATTTGAGAAATACGAAGTGATACAAACATCCAGTGTATCTCTAGAGCGATTACATTCTACTCCATTTCTAGCAGAGTATTCAACATATATACATGCATCACAGAATGCTTTTAATAAAGTTACTTAACTGCTTATAGCTTCTCATCTTTTCAAGAAGACATCTGAACACTTTCTGCAAAATAGCACCTCTACTCAGGGCTGTCCCCTCCAAGTGACACTCCTCGTCCCCAATCCTGCTGTGTCCTTGTGTACTTAGCATCACATGACATCATACTGTGCATTTGTCTATTTATTTATTCTCTCTCCCCCTCTAGAATGTAAGACAAACAAGGCCAAAATGTGTCTTTTGTGAGTAGCAGTAACTTCGGCATCTGGAAGAGTGTCTGGCCGACATCAATGCTCAGTGAATAGTCATTGGAATATTTGAGTATGTGACAATGAAAATGGCTATTTTATAGGTTTCTGTGAAAATTACATGAGATAATTATGAAAGTGCCTGCTGAGGCTTTGCACATGGAAGATAGTCAGTGGGTGCTGGAGTCCTCCCTTGCCTCATGGTCACTGTGTGCCCCATGTGCACAAGGAATTGGACAGTACAGCTATGTTCAGTGTTCAGGACACAGACTATACCAGCTTAGAAATACCCATGAGGAGCCCAAGGTATGACTGCCTACCTGTAGCTGTGGAAGAAAAAATAGACACACATCTTATACTTTATGTCCTAGTCACCAAAGACCTTCAGATGTACATACTTTTGTCTTGAAATGAGCATACAGAGAGCTTTGAGCTATAAACCATGAGAAGAGAGCTCTGACACATCTAGTCCCTTTGGCCACAAAACAATCCCTAGAAATATCCAGTCTTTGTAGAGTGTAGGATTGTAAAACAGCACTTTTTATTGTACTTTTTAAAGCAAAGAGCCACATCATAGTTTGAAATGAGCATGGTATAGCACATAAAAACCATACATCCCACGATTCTAAGTGTGCACGTGGCTTTAGAGTGACTGAGGTGATGGTAACACACATTCCATTTTAAAGGACCTTTCTGGATAGAACTCAGTATAATGCAAAGTAGGATATATTTCTCAGGAAAGCCTACAGCGTATTGAAAACCCTGGAAGTGATCTGTGTACTTTTGAATTGAAGCAGTATATCTATCTTGTTCTCTCTCTTGCTTTTATTTTTTTTCCTCTCTCTCTCTTTCTCTCTCTCTCTCTCTCTGTCCTTCTCTCCCTTCTCTATCTTCTGCCACTATCTACTAACTCTTCCGAGTGAATGGTCACCCTAGCTCTAAATTCATCCCCCAAGAAAAACTGTCTTCAATCGTTTTCCTCCTATCTCTCATTTAAGCAGCCCATTTTATCATCCTGTTTCTTCCTTTTTAACATAATCAATAAACAAATAGATATTGAGCATTTTTTTGTACAAACAAAACAAAATTAAATACCAACTACCTATGTATTAGGGAAAGGGAAAAGAAAATAATGTTTTCTAATATTAAGATATTGGCCTGTACTCAGGGTGTACATTTATCTCATTACCTCTAAAAACATCCTTCATAATGAGAACACCTACCTATCACCAAAGTTCCTTGTGAAAATTAAAGAAGAGGGAGTCCATGAAAACATCTAGCACTGACCCTGGCATATAATACACTGTCAATAATTAATCACTGTTAATTCATAATTAATCATTTCTTTCTTACTGCCTTTCCTTCACAGGCTAGCAGGATTTTCAAATAGCTCTACTGATATATTTTCTCTGTAATTAATATAAAATATTGATAGCCTTCTGATCATGAAACATTTAAAATATTCTTTTTTTGGTTGAGAAGTAAATAAGTCGTGTTAAACTTGTTCTGACTCATGCCAACAAAAGGAAACAGTGGCATAAATAATTCTAAAAAGAAAAACTTGAGATAATGATGTTAAATATGTTTGATTTGAGAAATGTTTGAGATGGTGTTATGGCAAGATTCATCTAGCTTGGTTTTGTGTGGCCTAATACAGAATTAGTTCATGTATGTAACTGCATATGAAGTTAAAAGACATTCAGACACAATCATCTCCTTTTCTTTGTGAACCACAGCCCTTGAAATCTGTATCACTAATCTGGCAATAAAGCATGTGCTGAGCTGTGGGGGCTTCTGACTTTGTCATTTTCTTCTAACTTTATCATTTTCTTCTGACATTGCCATTTTTCCCTAACTTTGACATCTTCATCTGACTTTGCCATTTCCTTTGCATCACTTTTAATTGACTGGTACACCCTGTCACTGGCCAATTATCTTAATATTAGAAAACATTATTTTCTTCTCCCTATCCCTAATGCATAGGTAGTTGGTATTTAATTTTGTCTTGTTTGTACACAATAAATGCTCAATATCTATTTGTTTATTGATTACGTTAAAAAGGAAGAAACAGGATAATTAAATGGGCTGAAACCTCACGAAATCGATACATCAGCTGAATTAAACCTTTGCAGAAAATTCTCCCACATGTGGCTAGTTTGTCTCAGCACATAAACCATGTGAGGACTCCTCAACTTCTTCCATTCATAGAAACTTCAGGAATCTCCCTTTATGTCAGAACTGTGGTCAGCCCTGGGAAGAAGACAGTAAAAGAGTTGGCAGAAAAACAAAAAAGCTGAGGATCTCTTTCAAAGGAAGGGTTCACAGAACTTGGTGACAGAGAAGATGGAGATAGAAAGAGGGAGTGGTCAAGGATGGTGTCCATGTATTGTGAGGGGAAGAAATGCAATTCTCTTGACAGAAACAGCAAAGTCTAGGTTGAAGCAGGGTAACAGTGACTTCTAGGTGATTTATCTGGTTTTAGGAATGTTCAACTTAAAACCAGTTATATTGAAAATATAATTATCAAGCAGTTGGTTTCATTTTGTTCTTCATCTTTATCAATGCAACACATGTAGCACAGAGCTCTTAAAAACATGTGTGTGCATTGACACCCCCTTTCTTTTTCAATATTTTATATTTCATAGCGTGTTCTACTTAAGAAAAATGTAAAAATGTGGTTGTGTGCCAGTGAGCTTCACATTATTATTGATAAACTATGTATTATGCCATGTGGAGGACATGTGAATGCTGGATAGCAAAATTGTCTTTAAAAAGTGTAATTTTAATTTTTTTTACACTATAAAATACAGCACACCAGCCATTGAAGTCTAAATCAGTAGAAGTCTAATATCTGTTGCAAAGGCCTAATCCTGCCAAGAGCTTTTGATGACAGCAAGAGGTAGGCTATATGCATCCAAATGTTTTTTCCCTCCTTGTAATTGGACTTCTCAAATGCATAATTTATATTCTACTTTGATTTTATATTTCTTAGCTTTTTCCGAATGCGTGCTCAGTGGTGATGTGCTACAAAATCATTGACAGGCCTAAAGATTGTGATTTTCTACAAACACCCTGTGCTTTAAGGACAAATTAAGAGCAAAGTATTCACTTTCAGTTGTAGAAATCACTTCTTATTTTAAAATAGTATCTCTTATAATTGTATGTGATATAAGTAAAACAATGATAAATGGATAGCTAGTTATGCGAGAAAGAAGGGAGCAGTTGTAAATAAGAATGGAGTGATCTTAATGGTGAAAATGATCTCAGAAATTGTATAATTCATTTCCATTAGTTTATAAGTGAGAAACTGGGATTAAAAAAATTAAAGGATTTTTCCCAAGGTCACTAACAGTTGGCAGATAAACTGAGACTAGAGCCTAGTTCTCTTGGCTTTAACTTGTGTCTCTCATTACAGTGGCAGACAACTCTTCATGGTGGCATGTATTTATCTACTGATGTAATTAATCTAAGCAGATATCATCATTAACACCTTTTTCTTTTACTCCCATCATTATATTTTCCTATTTAAATGCCAGCTTTTCTATTACTTTGTTGTAGACCAGAGGTCAACAAACTAAGGCTTTCCAGCCAAATGTGGCCAGCTACATGTTTTTGTACAAGCTACAAGTAAGAATGTATTTTACATCTTTTAAAAGTTGCAAAACATTTTTTTAAAGAATAGTATTTTTTGATATGTGAAAATTATATGCAATTCAAATTTCAGTGCCTATAAATAAATTTTATCAGAACAGCATAGAGTTGAGTAGTTGCAAAAGAGACTGTACGGCTCTTACGCTCTAAAGTATTTACTATCCGCCCCTTTCTAGATGTTTTACATATTCACCTAAAGAAAAAGAGAAATTTTCAAGGGTTTCCAATCCCAGTTTGAAAGATGGAGAACCATTCCACCATATAAAACAGATACCAGTAGTGTAAAGACTGACGAAAAGAAACATGTGTGCCTTGTCCAATGGTTCAGAGCCTGGAACAAAATCAAGACTCATCATGTGGGTCCCCTCACTGATCATGCATGTCACCAGCAGAAAGGAAACCGCTGCTCAGCAGGGAGTCCAGTCCAGATGGGATTCTGTTCATTGAGCCTTTCTCATGTACTTTTTTAAGGATGCTACTTCACACTTAATAGACTATTATATAGTGTAAATGTAACTTTTATATGCATTAAGAAACCAAAAACTTTGTATAATTCTCTTTATTGCAATATTCACTTTATCGCGGTGGTCTGGAACCGAGCCCACAATATCTCTAAGGTGTGCCTGTATACCTTAAAGTATTAAAACTTCTGGACCTCTGGCCTGCTCCCTATCCGGTGATTTTCCGACTTAGGGGTATAGGTGGGAATGGTGAAGATTTTCATTTTCGGGCCGCTAGTCCCTGTATAGTGGTGCTGATGACCAGGTTAATTGTCATATACAGGTTATCGTCACCACCACTTCCGGGAAATGCCATAATCTGTTTTGAAAAACTGCATAAGTAAATATCTTTCTGATCTCATTCTTCTGAAGAGTAGGACACAGTGATATAATACGTGCACAGGAAAAAGAAGACATACTTGTTAAACATAAATTATTCCTCAGATTTTTTTGCATTACATTAATTATTTTCATGTTTATCAGTCCTGAGCACATGGCTAATTTTAAAACTTATATACAACAAGGCAGCGATGTTTCTCCTTTTTTACAATATCAAGGAATAGGAATGATAAACAGAAAAGTCTGTATCAAGCAGGTATTTTCTTTATTCTGTGGTATAATCTTTTACGTTATTTTTCTATCTTAAAAACTGAATGTTCTTTTGGAATAAATGTGTTATAGAGAAGGATATCCCCAAAACAGATAGACTAATTGCTAGCAAACATTTGTCAATGTACACTCTCAAGCCTCTGTTTGATTGCTTTGAGACCTTCGTTGATGGTGTAAATACAAAAGCAGCTTGATTCTCTTGGACCTTTACGTTTAAGTCAAAATTGGTTGATCCTGCATAATAACCAGAAGAGTCTGAGAAGATTCAATAATCTGACGTGCATTACTGTTTTATTACTGTTTCTATAGCATCACATTCTCATGTGTCCCTGACCATCATAGGCTTTCTGTAAGGACAACAGGAATGAGGAAACTACTCTTACTTCTGACCAGTTTAGAGATGGGTCTCAGTTGCTTCTGTGTCACGTGGGCTACCTAGGTGCTTCTGTGTCACATGGTCTACTGGCTTACATATGCGTGGAAGACAACCTGCTGCCCTACTCTTGCTCTGTGTGACAGGCCTCCCGTTTGTAGCCTGATGTCACAGCCGCACGAGTTCTCTCCGACAAGCCAAATCATTGTTTTTCCTCATCGCCCCAGGTTAGGGTGGCAATAGAGGAACTTATGGGAACTTACACTCTTTTTTTACCGGAACTCTGGCAACCTTTCCGCCTCAGCCTTCAGAGTACCTGGAACTATAGGTGTGTGCCACTATATCCTGCTAATTTTTTCAATTTTTTGTAGTGATAGGATCTCGCTATGTTGCCCAGCCTGCTCTTGAACTCCTGGGCTCAAGTGATCCTCTTGCCTGGTGCCCAGACAAATTTACACTTTTGAGATCCCTCTGGTCTAGATTCCATTCATTAATTGTTCATTCATTTTTGTGCTTATTTACTCATTAATTCATTTCGCATTCGGCCTTCCAATGTATTTAGCTCTGTGAATGCAGAGGTGAGTAAAGTTACCATAGAGAAGGAAATGACTTTCACCACCAGTTTTACTCTCTCTGCTCCCCCTCAGTAGTTGTCATGACCAGCACAGTCAGGAATTTTTTTATTCAAGCAAGTTCCCAACAAACCTGATTCCCAACAAAGCGTTGACTAAGATTTTGTGAACTCTGAAATTACATAGTCTCTCAAATCTTCTCCAAGCTACTCTCTGTGCCAAACAATATTCTCCACTCCCCTTGGCAAGATAGAGATTGAGAGTAAAAAGAACATTTTGAGAAAAGCGATGATAAATTAACATTGCTGCAACCTTTAGTAACTATCATGTGAGGACTTATCTTGCTTAATGGCCTCCCAAGTAAGCCCAATGAGCCAGTGGGGATAATAGTCATATTAATTCTCTTCCCCATTGTGACCTTTTTATTCAAGAGACTGTGAGTAGCTCCAAGGCCAGGAGGCTTGTAAATTCTTTTCAGGGAAAATGAGGAACCACTGTAGTGGGTTGAATGGTGGCCTCCAAAATTGTATGTCCATGTCCTAATTCCTGGAACCTATGAATGTGTCCTTAATTGAAAAAGCGTCTTCGTAGGTATAATTGAGGATCTTGGGATGAATCAGTCATCCTGGATTATCTGGATGGGTCCTAAATCCAATGACAAGTGTCCTTATAAGAGACACAGAGAGATGTGAAGACACAGGCAGAGATTATAGTGTTGGGGCCACAAATGTAGAAATTCCAGGGCAACCACCAGAAGCTGGAGGAGACAAAGAATATATCTTCCCATAAAGTCTCAGAGGAAGTACAGTTGTGTCAGATTTCACACTTCGGGCCTCCCCATTGGTGGGGGATAAATTTCTGTTATTTTAATCCAGGAAGTTATGGCAATATGTTGGGAAATCAACAGAAAACTAATACAGTCTTTTAGCCTCAATATCAGCTTAAGTGGAAGCTCCTAGAACTTTTTACAATTGATATCACGGTTTTGAGATATCTAGCATTTATATCTTACCTGAAAAAAAGGTAGGCTGTGAAACATTTCAAGGAAGACTCAGTAAGATCTTGGGATTGTATACATATGGGAGAGGGGAAAAGGGGTGCAAATAATAACTTCAAGATTTTGAGGCTAGGAAGATGGAGTTGTTACTGCCAGGAAGAGGGTGTTCTATTTGGGGGGTGTAATGAGGCAAAGATGTTCATTGAGTTGTTTTAGAAAAAGTAGATATGAAGTGACAAATATTGTAAAATCTTATATTGACAGTAATATTTTAATGGGATGTTAATTTTATTTTCAATTCCTTTAAAACCACGTGGATCATACTCTATTAATTTTATGTATACCTTGATTTCCCTTGCAGAAATTTATACACACAACACACACACACACACACACACACACACATACACATACACACACACACAAAGAAAGGGTCTACTGAATGGAAGTACTTCACAGATCTTTCACAAAGTAGACACTCAACAAATATTAGTTGAATGAATAAATGAATTTAAAAACAGTTACAGTGAAAGAAAATTCTTCTTTTATCACTGTATCTGTCTTTTCCCTTCCTTCTACTTAGTACCTTTTTAAAAGTTACAATTCATATTTTCTTAACACTAAAATATTTAAAACTATAAATTTGCCATTATACACTAATAGATAATACTTTGATTTGTGACATTGAAGACAACATGATAATTTCGAAGTGTCTTAAAAAAAAAACCCCACAAAACTAGCTTCTACAGTTAACACAAGAATAACAGCAATTACATTAAGTTTCTTAGCTCCACTATAGAGTAGTTTAAGATTAACCATGTTTGGTTTAGTTTTTCTCAGGGGAATTACACCATAGAATTATTATTGCCATTATCATTACTTCACTTACAGTAACATTTTTCTTGATATGGATTTATTTTTCTGTCTGTGATAATGTCATAGTTTCAGGCATAGTGTCAGATATTCCGACACTGTTAGACATGCTAGAACATGGAAACCAACTAGATAAGCACAACCATGGAAACTGTAAAATATGACCAGCAGGTAAGAAGTAGCAGTGTATTGTTAACTCTTGTCACAAGGCACACAATAAATGTGCTTCCTCATTTTTAAGGAACTGAAGTGTGAGACAAGAGAGGCATGCAATTAACACATAAGGTCCCTTTATTTTTGTCCTACGTGATTCAAGATTCTTGGCATGTGCATGAATATATCGTAAAATTTCATGTAAGAATCTTTGAACACAAACTTACTTAGTTTAAAGAAGTACAGCTGTGTCATAGGTGATTGAAAGGCACAATTAAGCAATTACCCAATCAATTCGGAGCTGCCTCCAGGCCTCAGGGCCTCATCCTGATCCCTAGGAGGAGCACAGTGTTCCTTCTCCTCTGTAGGGAGTGCACGTTAGAACAAGGAGGAGCCATTCAGAAAGAACATTTCCCCCAAGAGAGTGCTGTTTCAGGACCACTTTGGAACAGAATATTCCTGGGCTCCATTAGCATTTATAAAGGAAACAGATAAGGAGAGGGTCTGCAATAAGTCTCCAGGTCCCACCTGCCTTTACTATCTTGATGACTGGGACTGTTGAGAGCACATAAGAATCTCTCCAAGCCAAGGGGCATGTCCAGCTTCCATACAAGGTGACGATGTGCTGCTAAAATCTCCATTTTTAGAGTTCTTGACAATGACTTCAAAATGAGTACTGTCTGAATTTCTGACTATAAATATAGAACGCAAGTTAAATATTAAGAGGAATCATATTTCTGTTCTACAACCTAGTAGCCAATGTATGGACAGCCAGAAATTCCAGTAATAGTTTTGCTGCACACACATCTCATATGATTACATTCTCTGAACAAATTGTCCTTAGCAATTCTTAGGAAGTCATTGAAGCCAACGAAAGCTGTGGCTGAAAATCACTTATTTATCAACAATTTTCAAAAGGAATCAAGTACCTTGTCAAATATCTTTTGCAATGGCAAACCCTTTTTTACTTTGTCTCACTATTAGTATCTGTTTTTTTTTTTTTTTTTGAGTTGGAGTCTCACTCTGTCACCCAAACTGGAGTGCAGTGGCCGCTCCCAGCCACCGCAGCCTTGACCTGCTGGGCTCCAGCGATCCTTCCGCCTCAGCCTTCTGAGTAGCCGGAATTACAGGCATGTGCTACCACGCCCGGCTGATTTTTTGATTTATTGTAGAGATGAGGTCTCGCTGCCCGGGCAGGTCTCGAACCTGCGGGTTCAGGCAATCCACTCACCTCAGCCTTCCAAAGGCGCGGGATTACAGGTTGAGCCACCAAGCTGTTTTATATATTGCTTTTAGGAAAATTATGTATGAGAAGGAATGATGGCAGATATATTTTTAACACTCAGTTCATGAGTTTCAGATCCTGGGCCATGTGTTGTCCACTGAGTGAGTGACTGTACAAACTTGATAATTGGATGCTACAACCAAGCTTACTTACTTGTACCTGGTAACTACTTAACACTTATTCGGCCATTAAAGTCACGAATGACTTGATCTCCATGAAGTTGTGTCTTTGGCTGTATAACTTCACACCTTGGCAATATAGTCGAGTTAGCTGAAAATTGATCATTACCTCAAGTCACCCTGGACTACTGTTAATAAACCAGACAGGAGAGACCATGCTAGATGTAGAAATGGTAGCATTCAATAACACACCAATGTTGTTATTTTTCAAACTGGATCTGCCAGAACTACTTTGAACTGATATTCTGCTTATATGAGCTGTGTCTAAAAATGTTAAAATCCAATTTATGCATTTAATAGATATGTATGTGCACAAACCCCTAATGTAGTTTTGCTAGATTGAAAATGGGTGCCATTTGAAAAATGTCTGATTTGTTTGAAGTAAGTAGAAAGAGACTAATTCATTCTTCTTTCAGAGTAGGCCTGGTCATCAGTGAGTAAACTACATCTAATCTAGGTCTTGGCAAACCACCTGTTTTGTAAAGAAAGTTTTATTGGAATACAACCCTGCTCATATTTACCATCAATGGCTACTTCAGTGCTGTCTAGTAATTCTGATAGAGAACATATGGTTCACAAAGCCAAAACAATGACTGTGTGTTCCTTTACAGAAGAAATATGTCAACCCCTGGTCTAAGCAAATGCATACTTGTATTGGCAGTGAACCTGAAGACAGTCTAGCCTCTAGGAAGAAATATTTTTTAGAATTTGTATAAAAACTTCAGTTTATATAAACCCCAGTATTTTAATACTTGGAAGTTTTTATTTTATGTTCTTGAGTGAGGATGAGAGGATCAGGGCAAGGAGAAACTTTGATGTTTCTGTGTCCCTAAAAAGAAACAAGTATTTTATTGTTGATTTTCATTAAGAGTTTAGGGACTGGGCACGGTGGCTCAGTCTGTAATCCCAGCACTTTGGGAGGCCAAGGCAAGAGGATTGCCTGAGCCCAGGGGTTCCAGACCAGCCTGGGCAACTTGGTGAAACCTCGTCTCTACAATAAATCACAAAAAATCAGTCGAGTGTGGTGGTGTGCATCTGTAGTTCCAGCTACTTGGAAGGCTGAGGCGGAAGGATTGTCGAAGCCCAGCAGGTCAAGTCTGCGGTGGCCATGAGCGTGCTACTACACTCCAGCCTGGGCGAAGGAGTGAGACTCCAACTAAAAAAAAAAAAGAGTTTTGGAACAGAAATAATTTTTGAATCATAAAGTCAGAAGAAACCTAAAGATCACCTTAAACTGTGGAGAGAAAGGAACAAGTATTTGTAAAAATATATTGAATACCAAGTTTCATCAAGTATAGTTCCCATATGTTGTAAGAAGTACCACTAAAAAAAGAAACAGACTTAGAATGTGTATCTCCTAAGAAATGAAATATGGTATTATAAATTTATATAAACGGTTCAAAAACCCATTGAGTCAAATCACATAATGTATATATCAACACCTTTTTTCCTCCTGTTGAAACTTTATGGAAGATAGAGTTCATCATCTTCTATCTTAATCTGGAGAATTACTAAGACAGAGAATCAGAGAGGCCTTGAACTTGTACTGATGTTTTCCCAGCATCTTTCTAAGTAGCACAGAGATTTTCTCCTCTAGTCTATTGATTTGATGAACTACCTACACAGAATTCCTGAGGTTAAACTATTGTTACCTGATCAACCCTGCTTGATTCTGTTTTTATAATGTACACTTTATTCAGTTAGATACCATTTACTAGGATTTCATATGTCTATGTTCTTATGTAAAATTGGCGGGTGATTTTCTTTTCTTTCGTTGTTCTTACCCAATTGGGTTTAAAGTTTATATTAATCTCGTGGAATAAGTTAATTTGTTTTTATTATTTGAAACAACTGTATAAAATAAGGATTGTCTGTTAAATAATATAATGGAAAAAAATCCAATAAAGAACAATGTAAAAAAGGAAATTAACTTTGATCTTACCTGTAGCATAAATGTATTGTCAGCATGAAATTGAACAATAATAATAATAGTGGATAAGGATTTAGCAGTTGGTATCTGGGGTGCTCTTCTGAATTCTGTGATGTCATCAAAGGAATAATGAATTATCAATGTGTACGATAATAAATTAGTAGTTTTAGACATATTAAGTCAATTTTAATTGCCATTCAAATTCTAAATGAAGAAGAAAACTGTAAGAATGGAGATTTGAGAATGAAAGAAATAAGGATAGATTAGATGTCTGATAGAGGATATTTTCAGTCTTCCTCCCTGTAAACCAGTGTTTCTTCATTCTGGCAGCATATTAGAGTCCCTTAGGGAGGTCTTAGAAATATGAATGCCCAGACTTCACCCTGACCATTGCAGAAAGAGTTTCTGGGGGTGGGGAGCAGGGATCTGCATTTTTAAAGACTCCGTGGTGGTTCTGATATAAGATGAGGGTTGAGAACCACTTTTCTAGATCGAGTGATAGGACATTGGAGTTGTTTCGTTGGTTTCAGGAAGAATGAGTGTGAGGACCGAGAAAGTTCAAGGAATAAATCAGTCTCGATTCTGTAACTGCCTTTTAGAAGACTGTCAGCAATGGGTGTCTTCCCTTTTATTCCTCACTGTTCTTAAAAACCCTTAAGCTAAGTTTATACATAGGTAAGTACACCTGCCTGCTTTTCATATAACCACCTGATGATTGTGGGTTGTGTAAATACAGAAAAATTACTTTTCACAATTTTCATTTTTGTTGTTTGACCATTATGCTCATTCTTCCAGCTTAACATTCCATCACACATGCAATTATCATTTTCATCAAATTTTTCATATTTAAAAATGTCTGTTCTTTTGCGTTCACTGTCATAGGACTGTCTCATTTCAGCAACATTTGAAACATTGTCACTCCTTCTGCACTGAACCTGTGTGATGGGTTAGTAATGTCTGTGTAAAATTCTTAGAGCTAAGAATGACACTTGGCAACATTTTGTGGATTGACCAGTAGCTCAGTGTCTTCTTCTTTTGTTTTATTCCTGACATTGTATGAAGTGAAGCTCCTGGGACCTTACGTTCTAAGTAAGTTGACCTTTGCAAATTGGCAGTATTCCTAGCTCTATAAAATAGAGAGCCATATTACATACTACAATTTCAATTTAGTACTTGATCTAAGTCTTTGAAATATACTTGAGATAAAAGAAAACACATGCATCTAAAACAGTTTAAAACTGAATATTGACTTTGAAAAACATTAGGTTCAGCAGGGCTCGGTGGCTCAGCCTGTAATCCCGCGTCTTTGGGAGGCTGAGGTGAGTGGATTGCCTAAGCCCGCGGGTTCAAGACCCGCCTGGGCAGCCGAGACCTCATCTCTACAATAAATCAAAAAATCAGCCGGGCGTGGTAGCGCATGCCTGTAATTCCGGCTACTTGGAAGGCTGAGGCGGAAGGATCGCTGGAGCCCTGCAGGCCGAGGCTGCGGTGGCCGGGAGTGGCCACTGCACTCCAGTCTGGATGACAGAGTGACACTCCCAACTCAAAAGAAAAACATTAGGTCCATACATGTCATTGTCCAAACTTATTCTTTCTTTTGACTTCTTATAATCTCCCCAAACTTCCTTTACAGTAAAATGTTATTAGATGGTTTGTTGCAACTCCGGGCTAGATAGTCCTTAAATATCTATCTCTAAGCAGTCACTAGAATAAAACAAACTGTATTCAGAAAACTACATTTCCTAAAATGATATTCATATAAAACCAGGGTCAAATCACTGAGATACATATAAGAAAGTCAAATTGTTTTCAGTAAAAGACTACATTATATCAGAGCTCATAAATCTCACTTTATATTGCCATATTAATATAAAATTTATAACCTCCACCTGCTGTCTTCCAACTTTCAATTCTTAAGATTTTCCAGCAATGTAATAAAGTGATTCTGCTACTGAAATGAACAGCACTTTTCCATCAAATATATATTGTCTTAGGAAAACACCAGTTTCCTTAAAACTGACATAAAACACAAAACTAGGCCATGGTGTGCACATCTCCTGTTATCCCGACTGTCTCTCTGCTGCCACCCTTTATACTCCGTCTCCTTTCTCCGGCCTCCCTCTGTTTTCTGACCTCGGAGGCCCTCTCAGTGCTCACTCTGAATCTTGTTAACTGCACTTGACTATCAAAACTCTTCTTTCCAAAGTTTTCCAAGTAGATGTTTCTAATTAAATTTAGAAGTCCTCTCTTTTTAAAAATTATTTTTCCCTTTTACTCCATACTAGTGTAAGAGGCCTTTGTCATATGTGGACATAAATCCAATGGATTGATGTGTGCATTTAATATTCCTCCAGGAAAGCTAAATTGCTTTATGGCTGGAGCCTCGTATTGCTTTTGTATTATTCTTATCAAATATACCTTAAGCTGAGTGTTGGTCTTCTATCCTGAACCCCCAGCATTCTGAGTTCTGTTCTTCTTGGCCTCCCTGACTGATATATTGAGATTGGTTTTGACTTCCCCCCTGTCGGAGGTGAATTGTCTGTTTTTAAAATATTCTCTGTGCTTATCATCTTCCTCACAGTAAGAATTAGAAACATATTATTTGTGTATAATATATACAGAAATTATTCTTGAAAAGATTCTGAAACATAATATGGTAATCTTCTTAGTTCATTTCATACCGTTCTAACAGAATACCAAGACTGGGTAATTTATAAGTGACAGAAATCCCATCTTAAAGGTCCCAACTCACAGAGGATTAAGTTTCCAACACATGAACTTTGGGGAACACATCCAAACCATAGTAATAATGGATCATTTTTTGTAGGTATTGGGGCATTGAAAGATCAAATGTCTTTTCCTGTCATTTCACAGAAAATGTGTAACATAAACTCAGTTATCTTTAAAATCACCAACATTTGCAAGAGATTGGGGAGCAGGAGAGGCAAGTGGCTGTGTACTGAAGCATTAGTGTTTATCATTCCAGTACTCATTCCACCACCTGTTTGTCTGACTGTTACTAAAAGGGAATGTCAATGGTAACAGGAAGTTAAATATAAATAGAGTCAAATGCCAGAAATTCAGAATGAAGAGATTAGACCAGATTCATCATAGGCTTTCAAAACATTCCTGACCATCCCCCCCCCCGCCCCCGCCCCCAGTTGCCTCAAGCTTTGAGCCTTTAAGAGAGAAATTATCATCCAGTGGGAAGTAGCCCTTCATACAAACAAGCAAGAGAAAATATTTAGATCCTTTACCCATTTTGTATTGTTATATAACCTTTCTCTTATTTGTCCCTGGTTGATTAAATATTGAGAACTCATCCCATAAGTGCTATATCAAATTTTTTTTTTCTTAGTAGACATTATTAAAAAAAATACACAGTAAATGTCACTCATGGCCAACTACTAGTATCTATACCTGGATGCCTTCACTGGGCAGTAATACTAGCTTTCCGGGAATTACATGCCGATTGAAGGTGGGTATTGTTAGCATCTTCTTATTCCTAACTCAGTAAATGTGTGTTGGCTTCTCACTCTATGCTTAGGACCATGCTGGAGTTCGGGATTTACAAGAGGGAAAGTAGCTGATGACATTACAATTATTCCTCTAGACCAGATCTTTTGAGTGTAAAAGGGAATGCTGGTAATAATTACAGTGACAGTTGACAGAAATCTGTACTGTTCCAAGCACATCAGGACTTAGACTCTCCCACCCACATCAGACTTGTATTTTTCAAGTCAAGTCACTCTCAGTGTCTTCCTACTCTTTCTTAAATTATAGGACTAAATGTGAACACAAAATTCTAACTGACATCTGGTCAATGTCAAAAACAAAATGCACTAGACATCTGAGGAGATTTCACTTGGTTTGTTCACACAGAGAGAATGTTCACTATTGAGAAAATTCTCAAATTAAAGGAGAGGTCCCTGGGACTTCTAGAGGCAGGAGGGCAAGGGAGTTGTTCCTGACCCTGTGGAAGGCAGAAGCATGCTGGAGCTGAGTCTAACTTTGAACATGGGAGGGCACAGTGAGTTTCAGGGAACACAAAAGACTTAAGTTGAAAACAAATTTATTCATTTTCTATTAAATTAGTACATGAAAAATAGAATGGATAACAAAGTAGATACAATTAGTTTAAATTGCAGAGATCAGAAAATTGCCAGTAGAGATAAGCATTTGAAAACCTAACAATAACCATTATGGCATAAAAAAGGTTCTGAGGCTACTGAAATATTGACAGGTACAACAAACATGTACATAACAAAACCATAGCAACCGGGACTGGACAACACGTGGGAGTCCCATTCATGTAGACCCATTCATGTGGACCCCGTGAACTTGGCAACATGGTGGCCCAGAGGAGCAAACTGAAAAACAAGACAGAGAAAAAGAAGGAAGGAAGACGGAAAACAAGGTAGAGAATCTGATCAACCACGTGCAAGCAGCAGTATGCCAAATAGTCTCGGGTTCTGTAGACTAGCAACCTGAAAAAAGTCTAGTTACCTCACCTGGGGCAGCCTCGGGGTCTGGAAGTCACTGGGGAGTCATTTTCCTTTGGGAACCGGGTCACAGTTCTATCAGAATCCAACCCTGCCTGTTAAAAATATCGGCAGCCACTGAGAACCATCAGATAAGCAGACCCCTGGGTATTGCTTCTGTCCAAACCAGCTCCAGTAAGTGCACCAAATGCAAAAATGCAACACTTTAAAATTCCAATTAATTTTCAATTCCCATTTCCCTCTGTAACATCTTCAACTTAGCGTACATATATCATTTCACATATCCCTCTATGGTCTGGAAAACTCGGAAACACCAAAACTATCAAAAGAGAGACTTATTTATGAATAATTTATTATAGTTCTTTTGCTTTGAAAACCTCTTGGCTTCTATTAGCATAATCAGGGGTTAGTTCAGATTCCCCAAGGAGGTGCTACTGGAATTTTTTTTCTCACACATTAGATGTAAGACATATCCATCTGGGAAAAACTGAGACATATTTCTAAAAGACATACATATAGATGGAGTTGATTTTATCAAACTAAGTCAGATGAGGTAAGACAAAAATGTTTGACTGTGATTTATATGTGACCCATGCTAAACTCATAAAATTTGAAACACTGAAAGGATTTAGAGAGATATATTTTGATTTCCCTATGATAATAAGAAAATGCATTAAATGATAATATATGAAAGTATAGAAAGCCTTTTTTGATGCTATATCAAATTATCCAGATATTTGTTATATCAAATCTATAAATTATTGAAAATGTGGAATTAATTTTTCAACAAGAACTAATCTTACACAAATGGTGAAAAATTACCCAAGGACATGAATTTAGTGCAAAACAATGACTCAAAAGGAAAAATACAATTTATAAAGAGGAACAAAAAGAAATAAGACTAAATGATAACTAGCAGTCCTGACAAGAAGGTACCTGAGACTTACTGGGACCAAGACTGCCTGGGTGACCTCAGATATTAAACCTGCTTTATTTTGGTACCAGTGTCCTCCCTAGTAGAATAAGTGAGTGATCTCAATCCCCCCCACCCACCCCAGCAGTTCTACCAGCTCAGTGAGCTCATCCTACTACCCAGCCCGCTTCTCTCAGACACTCCCACGTACAGAATGCCAGCCATCCTCCAACCAAATGCACAGTTGTTATGCTCCAGGCAGAGGCTCTATGCTGAATTCCTTCCTATTTACCAGGAATATAAACTCCAAGAAGAGAGGGACTTGTTCCCAGTTTAATGCCCAGGGTCTATGACATTACTAGGCACATGACAGGTTATTCAATTAATTTTGAAAATCTTCTTTAACTTTTCTAAGTGATGGACTCCCTGATTCTAGTGATTTTTAAAAATGTTGTTGTTGTTTAATCCTAATTTTGCCCTAGAAAGGCAAATTCTAAGGCAAGAATTAAAAATCAAAGACTAAAACCTAAAAAGGTTCAGGTAAAATGTTCAGAAGTCATGTGTCTGCTAGCACAAGATTTCTAATCTCTTTATTCATTACAACAAACTATCCACCCCTCAACCTCTCCAAGTAGACCGCTGAGGAGGGGAGGATATTTGCAACCTCCTCTGCCCTAGGGCAAGTCAGGGCAAAGTTCCATTTCCCCCAATTGTCTTCTTTTTTTTTTTTTTGAGTTGGGAGTCTCGCCCAGACTGGAGTGCAGTGGCCACTCTCGGCCACCGCAGCCTCCACCTGCTGGGCTCCGGCGATCCTTCCGCCTCAGCCTTCCAAGTAGCCAGAATTACAGGCATGCGCTACCATGCCCGGCTGATTTCGTGATTTTATTGTTGAAATGAGGTCTCGCTGCCCAGGCGGGTCTCGAACCCGCGGGCTCAGGCAATCCACTCACCTCAGCCTCCCAAAGACGCAGGATTACAGGCTGAGCCACCGAGCCCGGCTAAAGTTATCAGTGTTAGGCCTTTTCCCGGGGCGGCAGGTCTCCCATCCAAGGGCTCACCAGGAGCGACCCTGCTCAGCTTCCCAGCACTGTGGGGCATCCTACGCCTGCGTGCCATGAAACGCCCCTCCCAATTGTCTTCTTATAGACAATCAGCAGATTTTGCATTTCTGTGCTAGTTCCTTAACCCACCCAGCTATCTTCAGTAACCAAATCCTGAATGACCTAGGACCTCTTCTGAGGTTAAGAATGAAACCAAGCTAAACTACTATTCAAAACTACTATTAGAGACCCTAGCACAGCTCTCTGCATGGAACACTGAGGGAATCATTCCTACTTCTGGGGGTGTCAAAAAACTGAACAATGTGAAATAGAACAGCAGTTTAGGTTTTCCTCCTCTGGAGGGACACCAATTACTAAATCAACACAGGGGAAATTGCATTTTCTCTTTCTAAATGATGAAATTTGGTAAGGTAGTATGAAAATCTGTAGACACAAGACCTGCATCCCCATCTCCCCACCCCAAATTGCATTTTGCTCACTCATATACCAGTTTGTAAAAAGGCATTAGCATAATGTGATGCATATGTTATCAGAATGACTTCCTATAAGAGCTGTGATGTACTGTTTGGATATACCTATATTTTCCTCACAGTGAGCTTTTCTTGAGCCCCAGGCTTCTAAAAAGCAGCAGTGGGTAAGAAGTATCCTTGCTGGTGAGCAGGTGCTTTGCAAGTATTTGTTGAATGAATGAATGAATTTGTCGAATAAAGAGATTCATTATCTCTCAAGGGATTTAGGGAAATTCTAAAATAATCTATGTAAACAGTTATTGTGTTGCCTGGTACATGGTAAATGCATTGTAATAGGAAGGATGAGAAATTGGGGGAAATGTGTTTCTCCATTGCAACCTTGTATTATATTTTATATCATACTTACTATACTTTTTGTTCACATAGAATAGATATTAAGAAAATGATAATTCCTCTCATTTTAATACTGAGCATAACATTTTGAAGTCTATTTTTATTTCTTGTTGCATGAGGAAGGTCAGCGCCAACTTCAGCAGGATGAAAAAAAAGACTTTTCAAATCTACTATTGATCTGTTTCTCTCCCAATTCTCATCTCCTTTTCTTCCCATTGATGTTAATTACCTGAAGTGGAGTCTGCACATGGTGTCCTCACAATTCAAGGAACACCTTAGTGTTGGATTGACAGGCACTGCCCAAACCTTTGCTGCGTTGACAAGGCGACATGCTCAGAGAGCACAGGGGACCTCCTGTCACAGATCAGAGTCGAGGCTTGGGTCTGTTGTACAATGTCCCATTGTCCTGAAGAAACTAGTCAGGGGGAGTTATTATGTAGAAACACCTGATCTGGCCATCATGTCTGAGAACACATGTCTGAGAATACATAGCTAACTTACTGAGATACAGTTTTCTTTACTGTCATCATGGGAGCTGAACTCCACTTGACTCATTGGACCTTAATTTTCCCATCATTAGTCATGAATTGAACTGTCCCTAGCAATGTAGACACTGAGATGATTTCTGACTTTGTCCTATTGATAATTCCTCAAACTGCAGACTAGAGTTTAAAATCCCATGGCACGTGAGAAAATTTCCCTACCCCCAGTATTCTTCACAAACGGAGTCAAATGGTGAGCAAGGGTTCATGCTCACCTGTTCATGATCAGCTCTTTGGGGATAGTCCCCACGGCTTTTCTCCAAGTGTGGTCCAGGGCTTCCCAAACAACCTTACCTCATACCACACAAAAGTGATGACATCTGTAGGGTGTGCTAAAGTGGAAAGAAAATACTGTTTCTAGACAGAGGTGTCACCAACCTAGAGACCACTAGTCTGAGGGCTCTAGCCATCCTGGGGGTACACTGGCACCCTGAGGTTTCAGGGAATTGAATTATTGGCCTGCTGGTTGAGTAGCTCAGTGGCAATTCCACATTAAATGTTTATTGTGTAGTCAAAGAGAAGTAAGTTCAAATTTTTTTTTTGAAATTATGAAAATAAGTTTTATTTTTAATTTTCAGAATTAAAAATTATAATACTTTAAGTAAGCTGTTAAGAAAGCTTAATTGGTATCAAGTTAACCTCACATAGTATTCTTTTTTTTTCCTGGAAATAAATACACTTGCATTGCATCCTTAAGAAAACAGACAAAAAGTTATTTGCATTTAACAAGTTTTCTGAGGAACAAAATTGTACAGCATAAGTTCAAATTTTGATGCTCCCACGTAGTAAGCTTGTGGTCTTGAGCAAGTCATTTTAATTTTCCAAGCCTCAGTTTCCTCCTTTGCATAAAGCTACCTAATAGGTTTGAACCTGTGCAAAGCACTTACCATTAGTAAACTCTCTGCAAAGGTTAGTTCTTGTTATTATTATTATTCATAGCAATGTTATCCACAATAATAATTATAGACTCATTAACTTATTAGATATTCCCTCCAACATGTATGCTAACTCCTTGCCTTCCATCAACATTTCTTAGTAGGAAGCAAGCAGGAAGCCTTAAGCCTGGTGATGCTACTTCCAGAGAGTTCTGTCCTGTGGCCTTATACTTCTTTCATTTCCTCAACTTCCAACCTTGTGAACAAGAATCGGTGAAAGGTTAAGCAGCATGAACTCATTATTCTGTCCAATGTGGTAGCTTCTAGCTGCATGTAGCCATTTAAGTGAGTATTAAAATTAATTAAAATTTAATAAAATAAAAACTCAGTTTCTCAGTTGTGGTTCAGTTGCCACATGTAGCCCATAGCTACTGTATGGACAGAGCAGATAGGGAACATTTCCATGACAACAGAAAGTTCAATTGGCCAGCTCCAAAAATAACCTTGACCATGGCTATTCAATCTTAGAGCCTTAGCCCAAAACCCAACTATGAGGTTCAATGTCAACTGTTAACAAACTGGATAATTATTATCCTTAGAGGTAAAATATTCTACTCCCATCCTGCAGATGTTCATTTTTGCTTTTGCTGCTACTCTATAATTTTTTTCAGCTGGGTAATAAAGGAAAGGGTCGTTGCCACTTTTATAAGTGAGGAATGCATTTTGAAAGATCTTTTACTCTTTATAACTTTAATATTCTTTTTGTTCATTTTGTTCCATGCTTATTAAAGGTGATGGGGCAAAAACTGCAGACTGAGCACTCCACTTTTATGTTGCCCAGAAGTAACAGAAAGCTCATATCCATTATCTCTGCTCCTAACTATTCTAAATTTCCTTGTTCACTCTAGCCTCAGCGTCTTCCTCTGGATCCTCATTTCCATAGGCAGCCTTAAAGTGGAATCCATGGCAGGGTGGCGGGGGGGAATTTCACCTCACCTTAAGGTAGCATCCATTAATTCGTGGAGAGGGTGGGGACGCTCTCCCCATCTTTAAGTGGAATTCATGAAGAAGTGGGGACCAGAGCCTTAAGTCTCCCACACAGCCCCTAAGCAGGACTCCTGGTAGGGGAGAGAGATCCACCTCAGATTCAAACTGAGTTGGAACTAGGCAGTAACACGATCACAGCTATACTTTGGAATAACTTTTAAAATCCCACCTAGAAGGTAGATTCAGACAAGGTGAGATAAGAAGAAGAATTTTATTCCCAACTGTCCAAGTGAGAATAAAAATAACAGGTGTGAGAGGTACTAGTGGTGAAACATAGCTACTAATACCTAATAGTCAGATGAGAATCGCCTTATCTGATTAACTGACTCTTTGTCGGATAAGATAGAGAAGGGGCAGGGGGTGTCTTTCATGCTTCCATGATTCTGAGGTTGGGTAGCTAGAAGAGTAATGAGCTGTGCATTTTGAAGGAAAGTCATGGAGCAGAACTGGCTTTAGGGATATATATATAATGTAGAGTTTGGTTCTGGGCCTTCATGGGAGGCTTAAATTATGCAATCCTCTTAAACTTTCCTGAGTATGAATTATTAACCCTTATTAACCTTGTCTTTGTATTTATTTGTCTGGGTGAAGCCAGTTTAAATATAGTAGCAGGCTGTCCCTCAGACTTCTTTCCTCTAAGGGCCTCCTGTCATACGCACGCTCCTCCGTAGATTAAAGATGAAAGTGCAGCTCACTAGAGGAAATCGCTGACAAGACACTGAACCAACTTTGGCAGAAAACTTAACATTCAGCCTCAATCTGCTGAAACTGTCAAATGAGAATGTACAGCATCAAGAAAGGATAAAGAGAAAGGGGAGGAGGAGGAGGAGTATGTCCTCAGTAGGCCAGATTCAAGGGGAGAAATCAACAAGGCTGGTTGTCTCTTGGTCACACTCTTATTTTCCATCTGGGTCACTGCAAACACTTCTCTCTTGTCCATTATTTTCTCCTATTTGAAACAGGACTTTTTGACTGAGATACATTCACAACGCCATTTAATAAATGCTCCTTAGCAGGAGAGAGACACTGTGCAAGTTGGCTCTACCAATCGTAGGCACACGAGGACTGGCATAGGACAGGATAGTCCAAGGATTGGCACACGCTTCTTTTGCAGAAATGTCATCAGATAACCTGATAAAAACAACATTGAATCTGTCAGATTTTGATGCCAGAATTTGAAATATTGCTCGAGCTTCCTTAAAACTGTCACCGCTAATGACATTTTATAATAGGATGCATTTCGTGTATTTGCACACTGGCGTGTGCCTTTGATATACTCAATGGACTTTCGGTGTTCCTGAGGACTTGGAACCATGGCTGGCGGACTGTGTGCATCCACCATGTCCACCTGGCATCCAGGCCGCCTCCCAGAATCTCAGAAGGTTTTAGAGTGTTAATTTGGAGGACACTCCTGATTCAAGAAAGATCACAGGACAGAGATATTTGAGAACTTTGTAGTTGGGGATGGGCCTCTTCAGAGCTCTGAGGAATAAAATAGGGCCCCAAGGCTTCCAGTGTCTGTGAGACCTTCTGCTATCTCCTTGAATGGGCCAGAACTTTCCTGGGCTGGAGGGTGCAGTGCTATGCTACACCGTAACCTCCGTAGCAGCAGAAAGGCATCCCAAACTGCAGATCGCTCCAGACCTACCCTAAACTTCAGGGTGACTTTGAGAGGCCTCTCTCATGCCAGCATGGGGAGTAATTTCCAGTTATTTGCATCTAACTGCTTACCGTGCCTGCCCCCATATTCCAGCCTGACTCCTGGCACATGCTGTGTAATTACAGTTAGCCCACCCCAGCTCTAGGGGAGCTGCCCCCTAAGACTCCTCTGGTTCCCTTACCCTGGTGCCCTGGCGTATCCTCTTCTTTCAGGGTTGTTCTTCCAGCCATCTCTTCACAATATACCTTTCTCACCCTAAAGGGGCATGCCTCAAACACCACCCCTGTTCACCCAGATCCGCTGAGTAGGGTGCAGCCGCTCTTCATTTGTCGTTCTCATGCCACAGGGCTGCCTCATCCACCTTTCTTTCTTTTTTTTGTGGCCTTATTTTTATTCTTTGCTTGTGAAATGTTTGAAGGCTGCTCTTGCCCTTACCTGCCCCCTCCCTGACCAGACCAAGTGTGGCTGAGACACACCAGCTCCCAGCATTTCTGAGCCTGCCCCTCTGCCAGGGCTTGTCTTGCCCGGGCCCCACACAGGCTTGAGTGTAACACCCTGGGCTCCTGGGGCTTACTCCTGTTGCTCACCTTGACATGTAACTCACTCCTTGAAGTTGTTGAGGGGCCCGGCTGCCCTGGCAAGGAGGGCGCTCAGGGTGAAAACTGTGAGTGCCAAGTTGCATGGGAACCAGGGTTCCCCAGTACCACGAGCTTATACCTGTGTCTCACAGCATGTGGCATCAAGGCCAAGGCAGCAAGGACAGTTCCTGCAGTGGTGCTGCTGGAGGAAGGGGGAAAAGCTTATTAGGAAGCACTGAGTTGAGGAGAAAGAAGGTGCCTGGCCTTTATTTGTGAGACTCTGGCTAACATCGAGGCTGAAGCCTGAACACTTTGTATGTATCACCTCATTTAAGCCCTGTGACAATCCTGCCAGATAGGAATGATGCTACTAACCCTTTTTACAGACTTGGAAACTTTGGCTCGAGGAGCTGCAAAGACCTGCCCAAAGGCACGGGGCCTGGAGTGAGGGGGAAGGCGTTGGAGTCAGTCTAGCTTGAGTGCAGAGCTTATTTTTTAAGGCTGGCTGCCTCCTGGTAAGCAGAGTGCCCCTCAGTTTTATTAATGGATAATGCTATGTTTTCAGAATGGCCCTGGTCTTAGAAGAATCTAGAGTAAACTTTAAGAATTTGGGCCGTGATTTTGAAAAAGTTAGCTGATTCCTTAGTGAGAATTATGATACTTAAATCTCAGCATATTTTTAAGAATCAGGTGAATCAATGTATACAAAACGGTACAAACACAAGACAAGGCAGCTATTTTAGCAGGAACAACCTCAGTACGTCTGCTAACAGGGATTATTAAGAAGCACATGAGGTAGGATCCTCCTCAGACACTTTCTGTCCGGGGCCAGGAAGCTAAATCTCAGGAGACACACGCAGACCTTTCTTTCCTTCTTCTCATGACTTGAGACCTAGCTGCTTTTGTTTCCTGTCGCTCTCATGATCAGCATCTCAGAAATGACAGAAAGACCTATTTTGCTTGCTTCCTAAATAGTATTATCTGTACTCTAGCTCTGGAAACATGAAAAAGGCTTTCAGAACTATTATTTTCTAGTACTTTCACGCAATGCAAATTACAGGTTCTAATTGGAACGCAGCTCTTCGTCCTCAGCCTTATTTCCCAGATGGGCTGGTTGGCTCACTTGGGATTTACCAAGCATTTTGCAAAGTCTTTCCTCACCATCAGTCTCTTATTCTTCACAATCTGTCACTCAAGAATACATAAACATTAACCACTGGCTACTATTTCCTTTTAGTTTATTCCACAGTTTGAATTAGATTTTTTTTTTTTTTTTTTGGTACAAAAAAAAAAAAAAAAAAAACAAACCCAGACACCCAGGAAATTAAGAAGTTCATCAGTTGAAATCCAGGAGCAGCCCAAAGCTAGGCTGTGAATGAGGTTCACAGGACTAAAGACTTAATTAAGTGAGTCAAAGTTTGATTTAAATTGTAAATTCTCTGTTGATCCCCAATTTCCATCTCCCTTTAAGTGAACTGAATTTTAAAAAACAAATATGCCGCGCTTGCGGACGGTAGCCCCATCTAGGGGCCGAACAGGACTTCATGGTTTTCCTTGACTTTCATTTTAAAAAAAAATTTTCTCCTTTAGTGTTTGTTCAGCCTAGGCTATTAAAGGGAGGAATGGAAAGAAATTCCAGATTTGCAGACAAGAACATTTTCCATCAGTCTCTCCAGAAAGCTTAAGGATGCTTTTGGGAGAAGTGTAATTTGGCATTTATGAGGGGAGGAGGTGGCTCTAGGATGCTTTTTTCCATCTGGTGTCACCGGCAGAGCGTCACTTAGGCTGAAAGACTCGCTGCACGTGTTTCCCTTTTTATTGGGCACCCGTGCCACGGGGCAAGGCACTGTGGAGTGTAAGCCTCGGGATGACAGGGATGTGGGAGCAGGAGGAGAGGTCTAAAAACCCCCTCTTGCAAGGTGAGCCAAATGCCAAGCGATGTCTTATCAGCCTCCTGGGGCTGTACTAGCATTAATTTTAGACCTGGGCACCTCACACAGCTCTACTCATTTTATGGTCTGTGCTCAGGAAGATGCTTTCATAGAGGCGGGGACAGACGGAGCTCATGGCCAGGATGGGAGACCGGCTTCCTGTCTGGCAACTGGACAGGAAATTTTAGTTTCCTCTTGTTTTTATTACCTTACTCTTAGGTTTTCCTCCATGGAGGAATCTTAGAGAGGTGTATGATAACTAAAATTGTCCGTGGTTTATACTTTAAAAATTACAATTTAGAATAATGAGCATCTGTTTTAAAAATGATCTCTGTCCAAGTTCACTGAACTCTCGTTTGTGATTTGCTTAGTATGAGGTGGTAAAATTGAAAATGGATTGCATGTAGGAGGTCAGATTTAATCCAGGTCACTCAAGCGGACGATTTTAACTGAATTATATATGCCAATTCCCCCCTCACCTGGAGCATGCGATCCTGGAAGGCATGGCCAGAGCAGGGAACTCACTGGCCATTTTCACCACGGAGTCTGCATGTGCTACTGGAATACAGAGCCTGCATAAGTCAGGGCTCTTGGGACTTTGTGTGGAAATTTTAAAAAATGAAAAGAAAAGAAAGAATACCACTACACTGAGACCAAAAATATTGGGGTTTGAAAAATGATTGCACAGATTCAGCATCACGGAGGCTTGTTGTAAATGGCCACACTCAGCATTATCATCTCACAAAGGAAACAGGCAAACCAAGAGCCTCTTCAGAGGAGAAACCATTTATAAGATACCCCCTTTTTAAAGCCTGTCATCTTTGTGGCAAAAAAGGCCTTGAAAATACCAAGAGGGCCTTTTGCTGACAGACGACCAAATAGGTACCAAAAAAATATAGTGGGTACTTAAGACACCTGAAAATGTGCCTGTGTGGGCAGCTTAAAATATTCGTGTTCTGGAAGCCACACAGCCTTTCTGTGAACTCTTGAAAACTCCCACCGTCGCTCAGTGTGTCTGCAATACCTCCGGGCTCAGAAACACAGAGGTCACCCACGCCCAAGGAAAAGGAAATAAAAAAGGCTTTTATGTGTGCAGCTTAAAAACGTGTTCCCTCAGCTGCCATGAACCGAATAACTCAGTTGCAGACAAGGCAAATGGTGCATTTCTGCCCCAGCCCCTCCCGGTCCCTTCCCAGGTGTGAACAGGCCAGGCCTTCCCATCCCTCCATAGAAACCGGGAGAGTGTCAGACCCAGCTGCCAGCAGGGCGTTGGAAGCTCTCACCGCCACCGTGTTCCGGGCCTTACATCACTGTCGCATTAGTCTAAGCAGAATAGAGCAGATTGTTTATTTGGGTTTAGCTCCGCTTCAGGCTGTAACATCAGATGTAACTCCCAGAGTGACAAATTTCAATCGCAATGTCACAGATTAAACAAGGGTACAGAAGAGTCGGGTGAGCACATTTCCCCCAGGGACTGGGGGCTGGGAAGCCGGGGAGGGGAGCGTTCTGTCTGAATCACTTTGTGGAATTCTCCCTGTGCTGGGCAGCATCCCCCCCACTTTGCACTCAGTCCCCTTTGCTCTCTTTGATTGATTGATGACAGTCACAGCATCCCATGGGTTAAATAAGCCAGGTCCTCAGTGTCTTTGAAAGTACCAATTAAAGATGATTCTCTTTTTTCCTTGGGGCATACTTAACTCCTTTCATATTTTATATTTTGAAGAATTTGCTGAGTATGGTTCAATGTCCTGAAACTCCAGGGGGGAGAAAGAATTCGTGCAAATCAGAAATTAGTAGATTTACCCTGGAGAGTGACTTGATCGCGGGGTGGGGGGAGGGGAATGGGGGTGGCGATATGATGCCCAGAGCATATAGGCCAAGCCATGACCTGCTGAGGGGTACCACTCCGGGGAGGGAATTCTCACGTGCTGATTTGCTGTGTGTGTAGTCGTCACAGAGCCACGCAGGTTGGCTTGATCCCACCAGCCCTCTGCAGGTCCTGGGGCAGGTAACGGTATGTCAAGGGTCAGCTATACAGCCCCCCCATGAGCCAGGGTGCATGTGGCATCAGCTTCCCTGAAACCCTCCAGACTGTTCTGCTTGCAGAGATCATCGTCCTCATTTCACACATGAGCCTTCCTCTCCCCGGGCTTCAAGCAATTTGTGGAGTACAGCGTCTACGATATAACAATCCTGAGCTTAGAGCCAGCTTGTTCTTAATGAGAGTGTTCCAGCAGAAATCGTGTTCCCCAGGTAGAAGAATAATTATAAAGTATCTTATCTCATTGAAGTTATTATTCAAACTGAGCATCAGTTTATTACATTTTCCCAAACAAGTTGTGGATAAGAACTGTTAAATAATAACAATGCCTAATTACCACGGGCTATTTTGAGACTGAAGAACAGAGCTGTGTTCCCTTGTCTTTTCCCTGTAAATTAGGTAGGGTCCGTGGCGAAGCCTCAGAGACCTCATCCGTGACGTGTGACAATGTGTGCTGGCCTTCCCACTGAGAGCAGAAAGAAGCTTTTCCCCAGTACTGCTCTGGAGGGGGGACTTTTTTATTATTGTGCAGATTCACTGGGAGAGGTGTTATGATGAACACTTTGCATTTCTGTCTCAACCTTCCAGGCTGCTAAGTCAGTGCCAAAATGTGCCTGAGTGGTCTACAAAGACTCCCCCTCAAACTGGGTGGTTTCACTGCTCAACTTGATGGATGGAGAGGCTGAGATGGAGCCTCTTCTCCAGTATATGGGGCCCTGAACCCCATGGTTGTTCTTATACATCATCCGTGCCACTCTCTTAGGCTGGGACTTTTGCTAATCACAGTGCTCTTTTGCTCACTGTCTCTTAGCATTTGGTAATTTTACAAGTCTTAAGTCTCATGTTTTCCTTTGTTTTTTCATTTTGTTTTGTTTTTTTGAGTTGGAGTCTCACTCTGTTGCCCAGGTTGGAGTGCAGTGTTCTGGGCTCAGGTGATCCTTCCACCTCGGCCTTCCAAGTAGCTGGAACTATAGGCGCGCAAAGTCGCATGTTTTCTAATTGCTTTCCCATGGATTCAGAAGCATGGCTTCAAAAATACAAGATGAGTCATGAGTTCCTGAAGTTGCTAGTTTCCTACATACAAAGTGCATTTTCTAAAGTAAGGAATTCTATATAAAATCTTGTAGGAGACCATAGGAATCACTTGGGCCCAGGCGACAGGAAATAAGCTGGCCACCTGTTCCCTGCACACCCTCCCCACCTCTGTGTCCACTGTGGTAGGTCTAGCCTCAGATACAGCAGCTGAATTATCTTTGAAGTGGAATAGAAACTTCAGGCTTACCTGACCTTTTCACAGACACATAACCTAACTACTACCCGGAAATGCTCACTCCATCCTTATCTGCCTACCCAGAAATCAGAGGTGGGTTCTAGAAGGCTACTGTTAGGAAGAATTCAGTGGTATTAGTACCAATGAAGGCAGATAAGAGAATGCCAAGACCAAGGGCCAGCAAAAAAATTGAGAATAGACCTAGAATATCGTTGGGTTATAGCCTAGATGAGTCAAAACCTTTTCTTTTGCATTTTTCTAGGGGAGGGAATTAGCAATTCATGTTATAAGCAATGTAACTAATCTTAAAATAGCCTCATTCTCTTTTTTTAAAGGTTCCATTTCTTTATTTTCTGTATGTACAGTCCTGGAAAATGGTAGTTATTCTTCAGAACATCATTCGATATATTTAAGAAAACAAAAAAATTAATCTATTTTCCCTAGACATCAGAAAAAATAGTACTGGTTCAGCAAATCAGTTAAATGAATGTTTTTTTTTTTTCCTACTATTTGGATTTTTTTAATTTAAATTTTATTTTAAAGGTGTGGGGTACAATTCAAGATTAGGTATACAAGGTACAGGTAAAGCTTGGGCCTCCCTTTGGTCCCCACTTTGCCTGGTTTGAGATCAGGTACCCTTATTGATGCTGTGTCCTCCCCTCCCCACCTTGGCAGTATCCCGCTACTTCCAATCCCTTTCTTATAGTATTATGGTAAATGTTCAGGGTGTGTTTATGAGTAAGAACATGTGATACTCTTTTCTTTGTTTCTATGATAGATCACTGAGTATTATAGACTCTAAATTTATCCAAGTTGGTGTGAAGTTCATATGTTTGTCCTTCTTTATAGCTGTATAATATTCCATTGTGTATATGTACCAAATTTTTTTTATCCCATCCAGTTTCGATGGGCAGCACAGTTGGTTCCATGTTTTTGCAATTGTGAATAGTGCTGCAATAAACATATGTATACAGGTATCTTTTTTGTAGAATGATTTGAGTTCCTCCAGGTATATTCCCAATAGGGGGATTGCTGGGTCGTATGGAAGGTCAATTTCTAGTTA